>NC_137820.1:62301363-62363863 GCF_963921795.1 Nannobrachium achirus | reverse complement strand
TGTTATTGAGTTTTTGTAGGATAGGTCTGGTCTGATGCTGATGGGTGTTTTCTGGTCAGTGCATTTTCCTGTTATACTAATTTGTTTTTGCAGCTTGACTTCGGCCTGCTTGCGAATATCGATTATCTATCTAGAATATCTTTTTTGTCACTCACTAGTAGTAGCGAAGGGTTGGTGTGGAATGGCCACACGACTGCAACAAACAATAGCAGCATACTATCCACCTGTTTCTGCGAGAATTTACTGTAGAATTATGTGTGAGACACATCCGGAGAACAGCTGACATACAAGCTCACGCCACGTCGCAGATGCAACCGCTGTGAGCTTGTAGATCACACTCGGTTGCGATGCCGGAACTGCTGCTGCACACCTTCTGCGCAATGCGCGACGGGACGTTGGAAACTTGTGGATACAAACTATGATACTGGGTTTAAAGAAACAAAAGAACAAGAAAAACAAGACAAGATTATGGCTTGAAATACTTTAGTTGGAGTTAGAGAGGGGTATGCAAAGTCAGAATCCGTGGGAAAGGTCCAGGTTTGTAGAGCGGACAACAGCTAAAGTAAATCCAGGTAAATGGCAGAGGTCAGAATCAGGAATTAACAGGAGTAATATGATAGATCCACAGGTTCTTGGCATACAACAGGCAGTAAGCTTATCTTATTAGTAGGCAGAGTAGATGCTGAGACTACTCATCAGAGGAAACAGGCACAGGCATGTGGAAGTGGGAAGAGCGGTCCTGTGGACGTGGGCGTGACAGATGTAATCCTTTCCACGGTTTCAACAGATTATTTTTAGAACAGGCAGTGTGGTTTTATTCCTTCTAAAATCAATGTCCATCTCTTTTGTTTTCTTTGTGTTTAGGTCCAGATAATTGTCTACGGACCATTGTGCAAAAACTCTTCCCAGTAGAAGTCTCTTGGAATGTAGAAAATTGCAGTGTCATCTGCGGGCTTATAAATGTGTGTGATGGGCTCTAAGAGCTTGGCAGGCGTTGGTGTACATCGTCTGGAGACCATCAAACAGTTGGCCCTTTCTTCTCTCTCTCATAGACCTGCTAACCCACCTGGCCTTAAATTAAACTTCTCCTTCCTCACTGAGCAATGGTGAAATGAAGCTTCCCATGGTAGTCACGTCTATAGAGTATCTCCCAGTCTGCCATGTAAATTGAGAACTAATCTCTTCGAGATGTAAATCTCACGGTGTGTCTGTGTGGCGTAAAGTACTGTACAGACCAAAGTTCCAGGGTGCAATGCAAGAAAATAAAACATGACTTTATTCCTTTTGTATTTTATTTTTATTTTCCATGAACAACTTGGCCTTGACATTTTTATTTATTCATTTTTAATGTATTGCTTGCGCTCCATCGGCATGCAAGTCTTTCCACTGTATTTATTTTTTATTAAAATATAAATATATATATATATATATTGTTTTTCTGTTTTCTGTTTTGTGTTTTCGGGAGCCAGTATCCACGCACGGTTGAATGGTTATAATGGAGTACTACACACACGTTACTGTATGTTTCTTTGCTATGTCCCCCTACAGGGCAGAGCCCATTCTGCAGCGAATAAAGGACGACAGGACGCGCGTGGTGTCTCCCTCATTTGACAACATCAAGTATGACACATTCGAGATCGAGGAGTACCCACTGTCTGCTCAGGGCTTTGACTGGGAACTATGGTGTCGATACCTGAACCCCCCCAAGTCCTGGTGGACCCAGCAGAACCATACAGCGCCTATCAGGTAAAGCTCTCACTCAGTTTAGAGCAATATGGTGCCTCAAAACCTTCTGTTTCAAGGACCCCCAGTTTGGTATGCATTAGGCCACAGGCCCCATAAATCTGAGGGTGTACATTTGTATGGCAAGGGACTTCAACAGGGGGTCCGGGACTCCTAGGGGGTCCTCAGAGTTACTACAAGGGGTCCTCCAAATCTTTGTGTGATAGAAACTATTTTTTTTCTCCTTTTTTATATTAACCACTTTAAAATATACTGATGATTATGTTGTAAAACGATGAAACTATGGAATCTATGAAAAGATTGTGGGGGTCCCTGCCTCATCTCTCGCTCAACTAAGGGGTCCTTGGCCTGAAAACGTTGAAGATCGACCCCAGCCTTATGGGTCCATTTGGTTCCATTTGTACTCTCTCAATTAGAGACGGGTATTGGGTCCAGTTGGTTCCTAACTATCAATCATTTAGCTGGTTGTTAGCTGGGTCCGGGGAGCCCACTTTGAGAACCACTGGTTTTAGTGACTACATTTAATGCTTTGTCAGTTTAAAAGAAAGTAAGTGAATCACATGTTTCTACAGATTGACTTGAAGGAATTTCCATTATCATGACATTAAAATGAATGTCTTGACACCATAAATTATCATCCAGTGCAATGATAATCCTGCATAAATTGATTTAAGGCATATTGAAATGGAGTTAATAGGATTCCTCGCTAGGCTTTTCTTTTTTGGCTGTGTTAATTTCTCTAACACTAAAACCAGAACATGAGTTACAGTCATATTCTCAGAAGCAAGGTGGAATATATCAAACTGTGGCGGTTGCAGCACAACTACGCTGCACACATCAGGACACATGAGAATTATGACCCTGCGGGCACTTTGCCCACATTTTGACAAAGCGGATGGAGAGCATGCTATGGTTTTCAAACCACATTTTTCCTAAAATATATGGCCACCCGTGGGCATGCATGCAAACGCTTGAGCTGACGAGGGTGACATTCCCTGTCATCCCCTTTTAATATCGCCCCCCTGTAAAGGGGCTCTGCTCCCCCACTGAAAATAGGCTGGCAAACTATTATAAATTATGTTGATCCCCTGCATATCCCTGGGCCATAGCTATATCTCATTTCAGTATTCCTTGGAAACAACATGGTACTGAAAGGTACAGTAGATGACTGGTTTATTTATTTCTATACCACACAGAGCTTGGTCGAATGACAGATATGGCCATTAATTAGAACTGTATTGTGAGATCATCATTGTGTCATTTTAACATTATTAGATTATCTTTGTCAGGCAGAAATAGGGCTGTCACGATTATGACATTTTACATGACGATTAACTGTCACTCAAATAGCTTTGATTAACGATTTAATTGTGTTTTTGTCGTTGACAATGACATTTCTGTTTGGCTTGTAGGCTTTGAAGTTGCACATGACAGATATGAAACATAACCTAAATATACAAAGAAATATTACATATTTGATAACTTTATGCTTAAAAAAAGAACATTGATAGCGGAAATAGCAGATCTACAAGCTCACGTTGTGAGCTTGTAGATTTGCTATTTCCACTAATTTTGAAAATGTTTGAAAATATATGTAGATATTTCAACATGGAAGGAAACGATTATGACGATTATGAAGAAATAATTGCGATTATGTCAAATAATTGCGATTAGACGATTATATGTAATAATTGTGACAGGCCTAGGCAGAAACCTTGTACGTATGTCCAAAACTGTTACTTTTTAGGAAATCCAATGTACCGTAGATAATATTTAGTCAGAAGCTCTTGTTAATACTTTTCATTGGTTAAATACTTTTGAAACTCGCAGACATACTTAACCACTTTCAACCCGTTGCCCACTATTTTGGGCAAAGCCTTCCAACAATTAACACATTTCAATCATATAAACAGCAGATCTAGCACCCTCTTGTTAGAGCTCACCACAGTGGAGGTGAGAAACAGAGCTCACTACAGCAGAGCTGTTGCTTCTATCGACAGTCAAGTGAAATTCTCACTCGACAAGATGTTATTCTGTTTCATATGCTGTAGATAGGAGGTGTGTGGGAGTGATCATGTCACGGATACTTATTTTTAACATGATCTAGCTCAGGGGTCTTCAACGTTCTCAGGCAAGGACCACTTAGTTGTTGGCCAAGGACCACTTAGTAGTTGAGAGAGAGATGAAGCAGGGACCCCCACAACCTTTTCATGGATTCCATATAGTTTCATCGTTTGAAAGCACAATCATCAGTGTATTTTGGATTCATGTCAATTTGTGTTTTCAGATATTTAACCACCTGAACTGTCAATACTTAATAAACTTGACCTTTCACTCTGTACTTTCACTCTGTACCTCTTTGCCGAAAATAGCCGACTACGAGCTCACAACGCCTCACAGCGCGAGGCGTTGTGAGCTTGTAGATTTGCTATTTTTGTCTAAAGTTCTCAGAATGTGGATGCTAGGGTTCAAGTGGTTAATATAAAAAAGAAGAAAAAAGGTTTCTAGCACACAAGGATTTGAAGGACCCCCTGTAGTAACTCTGAGGACCCCCTAGGGGTCCCAGACCCCCTGTTGAAGACCCCTGATCTAGCTGATATATACAGTATGTTTTCTCTTTCTCTTCTTTGTTTTGTTAAAAAATGCCTATAATTTGTTACATTTCCGTCACTTCACAGCACCATTTTGGAGTATTCATTTGTAAAATTGGCCTTGCACTTTCATCATGAGTGGTTGCTTAAGTTATGTGTACAACATGAAATATGCAACATTTAAAAAGCAGAATATCAAAGAACTGATATCTAATGTGGAGATACTTTTGTGTGTGTGTGTGTGTGTGTGTGTGTGTGTGTGTGTGTGTGTGTGTGTGTGTGTGTGTGTGTGTGTGTGTGTGTGTGTGTGTGTGTGTGTGTGTGTGTGTGTGTGTGTGTGTGTGTGTCTCTTCTCTTCATGGCTTCACTCCAACTTTGTCTCTTCTCCTCACCCTGTAGGAGTCCAGCTCTGATTGGTTGCTTTGTGGTAGACAGGAAGTACTTTGAGGAGATTGGCTTACTGGACGAAGGCATGGAGATTTATGGAGGAGAGAACGTGGAGCTGGGCATCAGGGTGAGTTGTTCTGAAACACATGAAACCATGCTTAGCATTAACAGCAGCCATGCTAGGGTGTACACCAGGGGTCTTCAACAGGGAGTCCGGGACCCCTAGGGGGTCCTTGGAGTTACTACAAGGGATCCTCAAAACCTTTGTGTGATAGACACTTTTTTCCCCTCCTTTAACCACTTGAACCCTAGCGTCCCTATTCAGATAACTTTAGCCAAAAATAGCAGATCTACAAGCGCGAGGCGTTGTGAGCTTGTAGATCGGCTATTTTTGGCAAAGAGCTTTGGTGTAGAGGGAGAAAAGAGCAGACTTAGTACAGAGTGAAAGGTCAAGTTTTTTAAGTATTGATCACAAGTATTCAAGTGGTTAAATATCTGAAAACACAATTTGACATGAATCCAAAACATACTGACGATTGTGCTGTCAAACAATGAAACTATATGGAATCTATGAAAAGGTTGTGGGGGTCCCTGCTTCTTCTCTCTCTCAACTAAGGGGTCCTTAGAAAACGTTGAAGACCCCTGGTTTACACTATATGTTGATGTGTTTGCTGGTGTGGTATAGGGTGTGCCAAATGTAGTTCTAAGAGCGGACATTTCTTGGATAAACACAGCCTTACACAGGTGTTCTGATTAGACTATAGCATTAGTTCTATGCAATCGAACAATTGAAACACCTGTGTTTTGACCCAAGAAATGGCCGCTAAGGACTACAATGACGTAGCCGCTGGCACACACTATTGAAGGTTATGGGGCCTTTTCACAGCAAACACTTTTTACAGGTAGACACAGCTGAAGGTAATAACATGAATTACCTCCGCCAGGCCGGAATGGCCCGGGTGCGAGAGATTATGTTTTCAGTCTGTTTGTCTGTGTACAGCTAATGTTCGGACTGATCGGCCTGAAACTTTGCACACACACTCCCAGTAGGCCAAGAAAAAAATCTGCTTGTGACAAAATAATAACTACATGAACTACATTGACTATTTTTTCATTTCCTGCAAACGAACCATTTTGGACATACCTGACAGTGACGATATGTTAGTTCATTATTGTATGATATATTATTATGACTTACTGGCAATATGTATTGTCGCTGACCTAATTTGATTTGATGGGAAAATAAACCTACACAGACTGCTTTTGGTTGATTATAGTAGGGTGCTGTCTATGGTCCTGAAACACAGTGACTTATTTAGCTTCCGAGGTGGTGTTTGTGTCGGGAGGTGTGGGGGGTAGGTAGGCACTGAGCCTAGTCCTTGTCCTGGGCACGCCAAAGTCTTAATACGGTCCTGTGTTAGGCGTAGTTGCAGTAGTTCCAACCAGCACTTGGTTTGCACAATATTGCACATTTTTGATTAAAATTATGAATGTTGTTGCTAATCATCATTTGATTATAACATGGATTTGGACATTTAAGGCACTCTATGTTACAGCCTCCTGTGTGTTATTACTTCATTATACCATGGCCTGGGTGAAAGATCGATTCTGATTCACGTACGTGTAGTTCTGGTAAAGCTGCCATATCAGTGTCACCATTCCAAATCATTACTCCGCATATTTGTCACCATACAGTAGCAACACCTGCTTTTATAGCTTACACATTTGTGTGAAATGCTAGATCTCTCTGAAAATAATATATTGGAAGCTAAAATGTGTAGCTAGTAAAACAGTGTAATGTTTATGTGGGTCATGTTTTTAGTGTGGTATCCTGGGAAGTGTGGAGAATCAGCTGAATCAGCTGTGGGAATAAAAATGTTTCCAAAGGTTTGGCGTATTTACTCTCGATAGTGCCAGCATGAAGTTGGCACTATCTCCACACACATTTTCATTCCACCACAAAATGTCCCCAAATAGGAACTAACTTTCCTTAGTTTTTATCTTGTAATCCTCTTGGTGTAAGCAGGATATCGGCTATGAGGTGTCCTGTAATCAAACATTAATGGAAAAGACAGAAGTTGTGAAAACTTGGCTTGGAGTTTGCAGAACAAAAAAATAGGGGGGGGGGGGGGAGAGACTAGAGAGAGCTAAAGATGTAGAGTGTCCTACCTCAAACTATCATAAGCTCTTGGCACTTCAAGGCAATACTCTATTTGGCAGTGGTGGATTTTTTGACAGTCCTCATCGTCATTTAACACATCGGGTGCCCACGTGGTGTCTACGCGTCAATCTCTTTGATCTTTACGAGTGCCCAACGACGCGTTTGACGCGTTGTACAGTAAACTATACTGTACTGTAGCTACTGCACTTGGCTACCGCGGTGATGAAACAACTCCATTTCCAAACATGCAGCGCGCAATTACGTCACCCGGACGTGCTGTGTGGCTCGTTGACTTCCTGTTTACCGGCTGCACAAAAGTGCTGTTTTCTCCGGATTCCCTTCCTTTTTTCATTTTTTTCTCAAAACGGCAGCCTCTTCTACATGCCGTAACACAAACACTGTGGCTTAGAAATGATAAAAAACGGTCCTGACTGAAAGGATTACTTTTCTCGCCAGTACTCTCGCCGGTAGGTAAAATGACGCGTTGCCATGGGCACCAGCAAATTAGACGTCAGAGATCACGTGGGCATCCGATGTGTTAAAGGGTTAATATCATGGTGCCGTTGACAGCGCTCACCGTCAATCTTACTGTAAATACAGTAAATATATTCTGACTTACTATACGGCTCCGTGGTCCACTGTGCATCGGTAAATCCCGCGACTTGTTTACAACGCACGTTGGGCGTGCACGCGAAGTGAACCTCCTCCATAGTAAATCCATTGAGAGGCCCATAAAGAGACTTCATTTACTCAAAAAAGGACATTTTGATCCCAAGGCTGGCATGTTTACAGTACAAACTGCACTCGGCTGGGCACGGCCATGACACTTTTCTGGGCCCATGCACACTGTCATGTGACTAGATGACGTAAACGTTGAAGTCAAGTGATAATCCATCTGCGCAAAAACAACTCCACCCGGCCCTTCAAAATAATTGTGGCGGCCTACAGAGGAAACGGTGCGGCACCAAGCATCCCTTCAAGTAAGAGGCAGTAGAAGTGTTAAAAGTATCAATACTTCAATGTAATAAATACTCTGTTCCAAGTAAAAGTCCAGAATTCAAAATGTACTTGAGTAAAAGTACAAAAGTATTGGTATCAAAATGTACTTAAAGTACCAAAAGTAAAAGTACTCATTATGTCCCATTTCAAGTTTTCAAATGTATAAAAATCTTTTTTTTTCTATTAGTGGGAGAAATATGTGAAAAAGGTGTTCACTTCCGGCAGAAAGCGTGAAAATTTGCACCTAGGGGTATTTTTGTGCGCTGAATTCAAAAATTGACGGTCCCAAGCACTTTTCTCAAATTCACTTTTCTCTAATTCACTTACCATAGGGTTAGGGTTAGGAAAAAAAGACCCCCCAAAAACTATGGTTTAGTGATGAGTCATCACTTTTCACAGTTGTGTAGGGTCCATTTCTTGCCCAAGGAATGTTTTTCGTGCAAAACAAATGCTTGCAATGGATTCAGAATGATGAAAACCCCCTAGATAGACCCCTCACATGCTATTTAAAGAAGATTTTTTGGGGGGTCTTTTTTCCCTAGTATGGCAAGTGAATTAGAGCCACCAGATCCCATGGTAAAAGTGCTTGGGACCGTCAATTTTTGAATTTGGCGCACAAAAATACCCCTAGGTGCAAATTTTTACGCTTTCTGCCGGAAGTGAACACATTAGCCTATTTTTGTTACATATTTCTTCCACTATATTTTCAAATGGACAAAATGTATGTAGGGCTGAAGTAGTTAACATATGTTTTGCAATAATAATCAAAATCTACAAAGTAACTAGTAACTCAAGTTTTCAAATAAGTGGAGTAGAAGCAAAAGTATTGGAAATTGGAAATAATAAAACCAATTGTACTTAAATGCAACACATAGTTACTTTCCACCACTGATATTTGGAAACACTTTGAGATGCAGCAGACACAGTCGAGTAGACAATCCAATGTAAACTGTTGAGTCAGGCTCGTAGTGCTGTCAGAATGGGTGAAGTAGAGGTTTGATAACCTGTCCAACCGTAATTGAAGCTGATCCAACCCATTGGGTTAGGAGGGATTCTTTGCCCCTCCCTCAGGCTCTACATGATCCTTTTCAGAACAACTATTGAGAGCTTGTTTTTTTATTTGACAACAGAGAAAAGCTGCAGTGCAGTAATAGACAGTTGTAAACAATCACTTGTCTTTTACAATAGTTGTTACGGTCTAGTAGGTTAATGTAGGATGTGAAACTTGCAGCAACTGCTAATGTGTAAATTAACTGCTTCAACTGCTTGACCGCTGTTTTTCAGTGATATACAGCAGGGGTCTTCAACAGGGGGTCCGGGACCCCTAGGGGGTCCTCAGAGTTACTACAGGGGGTCCTCCAAATCCTTGCGTGATAGAAACTTTTTCTCCTTTTTTATATTAACCACTTGAATCTTCTGAGAACTTTAGCGAGGCGTCGTGAGCTTGTACATCAGCTATTTTTGGCAAAGAGGTTTGGTGTAGAGGGGAAAAAGAGCAGCCTAAGTACTGAACAAAAGGTCAGGTTAAATATCTGAAAACACAAATTGACATGAATCCAAAATACACTGATGAGTGTGCTGTCAAACTATTTGGAATCTATGATAATGTTGTGGGGGTCCCTGCTTCATCTCTCTCTCAACTTAAGGGTCCTTGGCTTGAAAACGTTGAAGACCCCTGCTACGTATACAGTATAGTGCATTTCAGTATCTCTCTGCAATCTGTAAGTTTCATGTCCTAACCAGGATTTAAGAAAAAGAATAAACCTGCACACTCATCTGCTCCAGTGTCATTTATTGACGTTTCAAGCCAAGGCGCCTCATCCGGTCAAAGCGTCAAAGCGGGTCATGGGTTTTGACCCGATGAAGAGCCTTGATCGAAGTGTCATTAATAAATTACACTGGAGCAGATGCTGTAACTCATACCCTGCCAAGCCCGAGGAACCCGAGAATTTTGGGATGTCCCTCCCTGCCACGCCCGAGGAACCCGAGAATGGCCGCCATTTTGAAAAAAAAGAATTTTTTTTTTTCATTTTTTTTTTTTTTTTTTTTTTTTTTTTTGGACCCCAAAAACATTAGTAGGCATGATAGCGATCGCGAAATTGCTTGTTTAACCCCCATACAACCCCCATACAACTCAGGTAGCAGACCTCCAAGCTCACAACAGTGTAAAACATAGTGGCTGCTATCTCATGAATGCCTGAACGGATTTCCATTCGGATTCTTTTGTTTGAAAGCTGTGAGCAATGTGGACACACGTGGTGCATTATCTAGGCATGGGTGTGCATGATCCGTGCACTATGAATTACATGGAAGTCTATGGAGACAGTTTGGCAGGATTGGAGTACGAAGGTATTGTTAAATGGCAGCAAATGAGTTTTTAAGATGTTTATTGTTTTTCTACATGTTACTTTCCAACCCCGCACCTCAACCAAGTGATGTGCGTATTCTATTAGTTGTTCTACCCAATGTCAATAATTGTTTGTGGGCTCGCCTGAAAGGCGAGAACACTATGTTATCTTCATTATTTATTTATCAAGTTCCGCCACGACAGTACAAAGGCAGGGCCCTTAGCCAATGAGGTGCAATTGAGGTGCAGAAAATCTGGGAGTGGTGTTAGCTGGAGTATTGGTTGAGCTTCACATGACAGTTAGCACGCTGCAGAATATACTCACGAGCAAGCCCACACTGTTTCGTAGGAACAGTATATCTCTAGTTAAAGCCATGAGATTCTCAAAAGCCTTTGAGAATAAATACTAGCGTATGATGTACATAATTTGCTTTGCGGGACATACGGATGGACATGGATGGACATACGGACATACACACAAAGCCAGATGTAAGAGCGGTTAGCACCTTTTATAGGAGACAAAAAAGCTACTGTATACAGGTTCACACATTAAAGGTTTTGTCTACCCCTCACGGACGAGTACTGTGGAACGAGTGCCGAGTGTTGGGGCTTTTGGATCCCATATCCCGGAGAGCGTAGAGTTTAGATCCTATCGGCGGTGTGCGGTAACTAAATAGATTTTAATTCTGACAAAAACACAAGTAATGGATCTACTTGCGTGTGTCCTCGCTCCAAACTCCTCTGGGAGGCTCCTTTCAGCTCTTTGACAAGTTTGTTTTCTTCCGGTCCCTTAGAAACCTCATCAACACACCAGCTCGCTGCCTGTGAATTCAATAGATGCCTGGTCTACAGTATTCACACATTTTCTAGCCCATAGGGCTTAGTTGGATATTGCACAGATGTCGTAGTAGGGAGCTGGTAGGGTAAAGTCTGTTGCATGTCCAATCATACTCATTCAGACATTTGCATTCTCAAATACTGGGTATGTCTGATAAGTTCAGGGTGGCAGTGCACGTGTCAAAGACGCAAGTGTGAAAGACGTTGATATTGGTCCTGAGCTCCCCAAGGTATAAGTTGAAAACTGTGAAAACTGCCACATATTCTTTTTTTCTAATATGACTGTCAGGGCAAAATGGCTTGAATTCTTTAGCAAATCTTTACAGTTAAGTATTATGGGATAGAAGATACAGCTGTCTCCTTTACTTTCAGCGTAGTAACCATCCATGTTACTCCATCTCTGGTAGAGGTAGAGGTTATTGTCATTATACTTCAGAAAGCCCCCCTCTCTCCCTCTCTCTCTCTCTCTCTCTCTCTCTCTCCCTCTCTCTCTCTCTCAATCTATCTCTGACCCTCTCCTCTCAATCTCTCTCTTTTTCTCAGTCTCAAAACTATACTTCTGAAATTTTCCACTTGTTAGAAATAAATTGAGTCGATACCTGTGGACTCAGGCAGAGGAGAGGAATTTGACCTCTCGCAGCACAGCCTAAGTAGCAGACCATTGAGCAGACCTCCTCTGAAGGTACATTTCAACACCTTGGTGACCCTCCACGGTGTGTTTTTATGACCCAGACCAGATGTTGCCTCTAGCTGGCTGTCTCTCTTTTCAGGCTGCACTTAAAGTTAAGCACTGAAAATGGAACCGATAGCCAGACACACACCGCCACCAAGCAGTGGCCCACTGGGGTTTATGATAACAGAACAAATTCCAATTTACTCAATTTGGGAATTCCATATCAGAATGTGCAATGAGCTGAGCAGTGTGTGTGTGTGTGTGTGTGTGTGTGTGTGTGTGTGTGTGTGTGTGTGTGTGTGTGTGTGTGTGTGTGTGTGTGTGTGTGTGTGTGTGTGTGTGTGTGTCTGTGTGTGTCTGTGTGTGTGTGTGTGTGCGCGCGTGCGTCAGCTGTGCAACAATACACCTTGCAGCAACACACCAAACTGCCTGTCTGCATGCAGCTATTCTTGACATTTATACAAACGTAAATTAATCAGTTTCAGGCTGTGCATCGCTGTTGAGAAAACTCTTAATTCCACAAAAGACATAACTAGTAAGACACCTGAGGGTGGAATGCGACCTCAGGGTGACATGCAACCTCGCCCTAAAGGGCGAGGTCGCGCCAATTCTTGACCATCTGGCCAACCACAGTGTTTCTCTGACGATTCTAGTTGTTGTCATTCTGGGGGGAGTTTGTTCATGTTTTTGTGAGGGTATCAACCCTAGGAGACACGGGGAGAACATGCAAACTCCACACAGAAAGGCCCTATCGCTCACACCCTAGGTTGGGTTGGCGATAGGGCCTTTCTGTGTGGAGTTTGCCTAAACATGGAGATGTGGTACAGAAGGACTCATATATGGGCATAAAAAGTATGTCATGTGACATCACTTCCTGTACAGACAGTCAGACAGACAGCCATTGACTCCGACCTAACAATGGCTACTGTCTATGACGGTAGTTCCATATGACATATTGGACTAGACTATCTCCATATATAGTGTTATCCACATCTCCATGTTAGGACTCATATATGGGCATAAAAAGTATGTCATGTGACATCACTTCCTGTACAGACAGTCAGCCATTGACTCCGGATTAACAATGGCTACTGTCTATGACGGTAGTCCCATATGACATATTGGACTAGACTATCTCCACATATAGTGTTATCCACATCTCCATGTTTAGACAGCCATTGACTCCGGCCTAACAATGGCTACTTTCTATGACGGTAGTCCCATATGACATGATGGACTGGACTATCTCCATATATAGTGTTATCCACATTTCGTGTAGCCGCCCTGTACAGGAAGTGATGTCACAACTCGCTGACATCACAGAGGATACGGAAGGAAGGTCACGAGGATACGGAAGGAAGGTCACTCAAGCGACACGGTTCTTCAGAGTATATGCAACCTTCGGTCGCAATCAAATTAAATCAAAGTAAAATAAAATAAAAACATTGTAAAAGCACTTAAAAGTAAGAATGAAAGTAGGCTATAGTATATGATACGATAAGATACGATAAATAATAAAATGCGTTGTTCAATCGATCTGAACATGCACATGGGCTTTGACAATAAATGAGTACCTGAGATGAATAACAGTCTAATGCCTCATTCACACTACAGATATATAGTTGAACGTTTAGCTTGGTAATTCAATGTAATCTCAATGGAAACCAGCTTTAAAGCTTTCAAAGCTTTGTTTGGAGCATCTCCTGCATCTTTAAAGCTGGTTTCCATTGAGATTACATTGAATTACCAAGCAAAACGTTCAACTATATATCTGTAGTGTGAATGAGGCATAAGTCCATATTTGAATTTTTTTGAATATAGATATCTTTTGATTTACCAGACTGTAAACCACAAACTAGTAATTTTTAATCTGTTAAATTGTCAGTTGTCTGTTTTAATGTTATCTGCTCCCTTTGTCTGCTGAATATTGCTTGTACGGACTTATACTGTTATTCCACAAACTGTTGGAGATATACTGATTTTCCCACTTTCCATAAGTATTATGTCTTATAATTCCTAATATATATATATATGAGTTAAGTCTAACTAATTCAACAAAATGAGGGGGGTGCATTAAGAATTTAACAGATTAAAAACTTCTAGTTTGTGGTTTACAGTCTGGTAAATAAATACAAAAATCTATATTCAAAATTGTAAAATATCATATTGTTCTACAGTATGCAGGGGGGAGTGAGGAAGCTGTTTCTTCACTTTTTCCAAATTTCTCCACAGGATCAGTTGGACGGTGGGTGGAAAATGTGGGTATGGACTAATTACTCTTCATCACAGACCTTCAACACTATATATTATCATGAAGGCTCTACCTTCAGGACCATTAATCTCCACTTACTGTGTCACCAGGATGACCTCTAGGGCTCCTATCATCAGGATTCCAACAGCTCTCTCTCAACACCACCCAGGATCCAGACACATGCTATGTACTTAAAATTAGTGAGGAGTCTGACAGTGGCATTTTAAATTAACTGACGTCTGGAAAGGTCGTGTTTGCTTAAGCGTGAGCAGAGTGAGTTACAATAGCCTAGAAAGGATGTGATGTGACAGAATACATCGATCTTAGACGTTCTTTGTAACTGGGCAAAACAATTTTAATATTGTGATTGAAATTAAGATTCGATCAAAAGTGACACCAATATTTCTGGAGCAATTGCGGCGGAGAATGAATCAAGATATAGTGAGATGTTATTTTGTATGGTGTCTGGGCCGATGGATTTGTCTGTTTTGAAGGAAATTATCAAACAGCCAGATCTGAACTATAATTGGTTGAACTATAAATAGATAGAGAGGGTAAGGTAAGGTAGACTTTATTGTCCACAAGGGACATTTTGCTTGGGCTTTCACCCCTGCTGCAGCCACACATAAAACATCAATGACAAAAGACATAATAGAAATACATACAGGGGGGGACACAACATCACAATCAATGCTGTTTCAGAGCCTCGTTCAACATTTTAGTTGACGCTGGTACAAAGGATTTTTTAAACCTAACATAGTTCGATCGATAGATAGATAGATAGATAGATAGATAGATAGACAGATAGATAGATAGATAGATAGATAGATAGATAGATGGATAGATGAGGTACCCCACAAAACTAAATGGAAGAGTGAAAGATCTGCAGTCACAAATAACAACACTAATCGTCCCTTTTTTGGAGATAAAGTCTTATCACAGTACCTCAGAAGTCAACACATTTTTTAAGACCCTCAATGAAATGTTTTACTGCGGTCAGATCTAAAAGGATTAAAACACTGTAGATGAGTTGCCAGAGTCAGCTGCTAAAAGAAGATAATTGAGCCTTTTGAGGAGTGCAGTCTCTGTGCCGGCCAACACTAAAGCCAGACAGAACATTTCCAAAGAGACAATTTCCGGTCACAAATTAAAAATTGTTTTGCAACAACAGGTTTTTGAAGAATCTTGCCCAGAAATGGAAGTTTGGAGATAAGATGAAAGTTGTCCAGGGTAGTGTGGTCTAGTGAGATTTTTCTTTTAGAAGCAGTTGCGCGATTGCAGACTTCAAATGATCGGGGACAGTGCCAGATGTGATAAAAAATAAAAGGACAAACTAGCTGCAGGACTTCTTTATCCCATTTAGGCCAAGAATTATTAAATTATTTAACTATTGAAAAATAGCAGATATACAAGCTCGCTTTGAAAAAGTTGGGAAAATGTGTGCAAATCTTTGAACATATTATGTCTTTTTAAAGCGAACGTTTGTATCTCAAATTTTGCTTCTGGGTGGTCCCTGGAACGAAATATTTTGAGATGGGGGTCCGTGGCCAAATAAATATCATTTGGGGGTCCTTCACATGAAAAGGTTTGAGAACCACTGACACAGTAGTCTCTCGAGAACAGACTAACTGAGCTCCAGTTAAGTGAAATAAAAAGGACCTTTTCTTTGACGATGGCTGGCCAGATTGCTGACATAGAAACATAGGTTTTTCAAAAAACCTTAAGAAGGATTCAAAAGACACTTATAGAATCTGGTCAAAATTCAAATTTTCATGTTTTTTCAAAAATAGCAGATTTACAAGCTTGCAGCGCGGCACTCGGTGCCGCGCTGTGAACTTGTATATCTGCTATTTTTCAATAGTTAAAGCATAAAATAATAATACACTGTAATGTGTACCCGTTCTAAATGGGTTATAGAAGCGAGTTGTAAGGATCCAAAAGAACAGGATTGTGGTTTATTTGTTATGGTCTTGTCTAAATTATCAATGATCTTCATCATGGGGCACAGTCAACGCTCATTGCCTGCTGTTATTTTAGTCCTTTTATCGCAGCATGTACGTGGTCCCCTTCAACATGTTTTATAATTTATAGCATCGCTTATTATGGTCGTTCACTTTTCATTTTCTCATTAAAACTATTAAAAACGGTTTATGACAGAGCTTTGTTTGCCGTGAAACCAGAGAAGACTGGGCTAAAGAGACCATTAGGGATGAGAATGACCTGCTTAACATAAACTCTTTGAATTAAGGCTGTTGTGGTTAATGTGCTACTTAATGTATGCTTGAATGCAGGCATGTTGCACTGCCAGGCCCGAATTAATTTCTACTCGCCAAAGGAAATTTAAAAAAATAAAAATAAAAATCAGATGTTGTTGTAGGAGTCCTAATCAGAAAACAAATGTTTTTGTAAGGTTTTATAGCCATAATTCATAAATCATGCTCTAATTTACATTTTGGGGATATTATTCACAACAATAACGTATGTACATGTTCTAGACATTCTAATGATCACAAAAAAAAATATTACAGGCATTTTACTTGTGTTTTTGTGAGGAATAGCTTCAGTGAAAAAGTGAGATGTTGTTCGTCCAGATTCTAGAATGTCAGCCTCTGTGGGGGGTATTTATATGCAAATATCGTGGCTAGGGATGCCCCGATCACGTTTCTTTGCTCCCGATCCTGATCAAATATTATTGCTTCCGATTCGATCCCGATCTTTCCCGATCCGATCTTTTGGCAAGGCATTAAGAAAAATAAATGGCCTTTGAAATTTGGCAGTGAAGTCACGATTTAAGGACTTTTAAAACCTGTTTAATACCTCAAAAAATAAAATAAAATAGACCATTACAGCATCAAAAATAATCAACAAACTATATAAAAACTGGTAAAACATTGGCCATTTTTAAAGTTGAAACAAAATAAGTTAAGAACCAATTAACCAGTCTGCTTGAAAAGTATGCATCTGTAGCAGCTAGTTGACAGTGCAGAGAGACATAATTGCCTTCCTTTGATCCATTAACAAGGGGCCGTTACTACTTATTGGCATCAGCTGCCAGCTGGACACAGAGTCTGACACAATCACCCCCTCTGCAGGGCTCTGTGTCTCATAAGCCCTTGAATATGATTGAAAATTATTAAGGATTACTGTGATTATGGTAAGCTTACGTTTCATATCGCATTCACCTTACCTGTAACTTTCACTACTCCCAG
Source organism: Nannobrachium achirus (assembly GCF_963921795.1). NCBI lineage: Eukaryota > Metazoa > Chordata > Actinopteri > Myctophiformes > Myctophidae > Nannobrachium > Nannobrachium achirus. The sequence continues at coordinate 62,346,665 of NC_137820.1, read as the reverse complement.
AAAATATTTTTTTTGAAAAAAAAAAAAGAAAAGGGGGGTTTTTCTCAGATATTTTTTCCCCGATCTTCGATCTTATAAAAATTACCATATCTGCGGCCGATCACGATCACGTGATCGGGCATCAGTAATCGTGGCCAATGGCATTGTAATAATTTTTTTTATCAAATAAAAATGTGTCAAAAAAAAATGTGGGCCTTGCAGGGATATACTGTATATATCTTTTCTCTTTCTCTCAATTTTTCCTCTCTCACATTCAATACTGTACGCTCTGGGCCACGCGAGCATGCGCAAGCCAAACATACCCCAGCTACAATTACCTCATAATGAAGGCTGTAAAAGTGGCTGCTCTGTTATAGTTGCTGCACGGCCCTTTATTATCCCATGGGAGAGAGGGGTGTTGTTCTGATGGATGAACAGGGAAGCAGTGAATGACAGGATGGATCAGACAGGCCATTATTTTTTCAATTCCTCCCCTTTTCTTTCTCGGCGTCTCCCACATCTTCTTGCCTTCTCTCTCTCTCTCTCTCGCACGTTCTCATCTCATTTTCCATCTTCATCTCCTCCCTTGTTCTCTCCCACTGTTTGAACCTTTCTCTGTTTTAGCTCTGCTCTGCCCCCTCCCACACCCTCGTCTCAGTCTCTATCACTCCCTGCACACACACACATGCTCTGACAAAGACTTTAATGCTCAAATTCCGGGAGCGCGCCCGAGTCGCGTTAGATTCTAACCACTTTAACCATCATTTTATGCTTTAACTTTAGAAAAATTGCAGATATACAAGCTCACTGCGAGCTTGTAGTTCTGCTATTTTTGATAAGGTCTTTGAATATCTTTGACCCGATCTTTGACCCGACTTCTAAATCCTTCCTGTAAATCAGTGGTTCTCAAACCTTTTCATGTCAAGGACCCCCAAAATTACAGGTATTTGGCCACGGACCCCCATCTCAAAATATCTTGTTCCAGGGACCACCCAGAAGCAAATATTTGAGTTACAAATGTTCGCTTTTAAATAGATATATTAAAATATATTCATGATTTTTCAAAAATGGCAGATCTACAAGCTCACAGCGCGGCACTCGGCGCCGCGCTGTGAGCTTGTATATCTGCTATTTTTCAATAGTTTTTCAATAGTTAAAGCATTCAATAATTCTAGGCCTATATGGGTTAATACTCAAAGAATAGCTCCTTATGCTCTACCCATATGTAGTAAATCCTTTGCAGAATGCGTTGAGATATTTCTCAGGGAAGTGACTTATCTGAAAACTTGGCTGTAATTTCTGCTCCTGCTGGGCAACAGGCCACTGCTTTCTGCTACAGTTTTTGCTTTTGTGCCGCTATATACTATACAGTAGCTTTTAGAATGAGAGGAGGAGGCAAGCTGGTGTGAGGGATTATATTGAAAGTGAAAAGAACCACAGTGAATGAACCACAGTAGTGGAATGGAAAGAACTGTTTTTCCCCATTTTCGAAGTGGTTGTTTGGATTGTTGTTGTGGACCCGGTTGTCTAAGATACTGATGCATTACCATGGCAGAGGTTATCTGTGCACAGCAATGCCCATTTGTATGGCAAAGAGGCATACAAAGGTGTTATCTCTATACTATAACAGTAACTTCTTCTTTGTGTGTCTTTCAGTTTAACTGGAGTTTGTCTATAGTTGCGTTTCCATAAAGCTTATTCGAATTAGGAGGTGAATTATCATTAAATCGAAAAAAGAAAATGTGCATTATGCCTGTTTCCGTTCACTGATAAAATGCGATTCTTGGAAGATAGTTCATGAAATAAGCAGTCGGACAGGCGCTATTTTTCCAGTCAAGTGAGACACATTATTGAACATGCACTCTAAAACCCAGGGCTCTTCAGCCTATAGATTTCATATATAAGATAAGAAGAGAGAGAGAGAAGAAGAGAAGACGCTCCACTCCACAACCCTGCAACAGCATTGAGCACGATAACAGCTGATATACAGTACAAGCTCATCACAGCTCGTTGCGGATGCGATGTGAGCTTGTAGGTCTGCTGTTCTCGGCCGTTCTGTGCACGCGACACCGTCGCGGAACGGAGAATAATAATGACGAATGGTTTTACTTTTGAGCACAACTTTGAACGTGTTGGTGACTTGGTACAACCAAGAGCCGGCCGACCCCCACCAGCCATTCCCGCGAGTTCAGTGCATTTTAATTCAAAACATAATTCGCTTTAGTGTTTCCATTCACTAATGCGCATTACGTTTTTTCGATAAAGCCTCAAAATCCACCTCGTCCAAGCGCATAAATGTTTTTGCGAATAATGAAAGTTTATTCGAATTTTTAAGTGTTTCCATAAAAAGATTTATGCGCAAAACCCTTACAGTAATACGCATTAAATGGCTTTATGGAAACGCCACTTATGTCTGTTGCTTTTCACTATCTTGTTATGGTAGTGTAATTTCTTATGTATTATGCAAAACATGGAGAACAGCACACACACTAGTCGTCAATTCCTATTCTGATGTTTTGTTTTGGGTGTGTGTGTGTGTGTGTGTGTGTGTGTGTGTGTGTGTGTGTGTGTGTGTGTGTGTGTGTGTGTGTGTGTGTGTGTGTGTGTGTGTGTGTGTGTGTGTGTGTGTGTGTGTGTGTGTGCGTGCGCGCGCGTGTGCGCGTGTGTTCATGCGTGCGTGCGTGCGTGTAAACCCAGGTGTGGCAGTGCGGGGGCAGTGTGGAGGTCCTACCCTGTTCCAGGATAGCCCACATTGAACGTGCACACAAGCCCTACACAGAGAACCTGACGGCACATGTGCGTCGCAACGCTCTGAGAGTGGCAGAGGTTTGGATGGACCAGTACAAGAGCCATGTGTACATGGCCTGGAATGTTCCCCAGCAGGTGAGAGAACCTTCTGTGTTTATGTGCGCAACTGTGTGTGCCCTCTTGCCAAATGTCCACTAAATTGTGCGTGCGTGCGTGCATGTTCATGACGCCAATGAATCGTATACAATGATTTGTGATGTAACGATTCTCAACCCACGATTTAATGTGATTCATGATATTAGGATAGATGACGAGACCCCATGCTGTTTTTAAAAAGGGAGAGTGGTCAGTCCTACTTTTGACATGGTATCAAAGCTGAGAGGTAAGGCATAGGAGGAGCACTGTGTAAGCCTGTTTTGAAATTTGCTTAAAGTGATCCCTGACTAATACGACAAATATGCCTTAATACATTATAATTGTCCTCTATAATTACAATGTAAAATTAAAAACACCTTAAATATTTTATTTCTTCTAGAAATAGCTAATCTTTCACTCAATAGGGGAAATGCCTGTCGCAAGTTGATGATGTCATAAATGTAATTTGTGATCTATCCCTATGGAATTTATGGAATGCATGTGCAAATAAAAACAAACGTAATACTTCCTATGGTTAATATGAGCATCAAATCAATATTTCAAATGTGTTTGTGGTTTATTTTGCACATGCATGCCATAAATTAGACCACACATAACATTTATGGCATCATCAACTTGCGACCGGCATTTCCCCTATTGACTGAAAGAGTAGCTATTTCTAGAAGAAATAAAATATTTGAGATGTTTTTAATTTTACATTGTAGTTATAGAGGACAATTATAATGTATTAACCCATTTAGACCGGGAACGCAAAATGCGTTTCTACCTTTCAGGCCGGGAACGCAAAATGCTGTTTATCCTTTTAGACCGGGAACGCAAAATGCGTTTCCTGTAGTTTTTACCCTCTTCTGGTCTCGTGGCCAATGAAATGCATCAAGAGGCGATGACGTATGCTTCCCTGACTACCACAAAGCATTCTGGGATTTTTTTTTTTGGCTTTACGTAACTTTATTTGTCGGAGAATCCCAGTGCGCACAAGAACAGCTTCTCATAGCGGCGAAATGGAAGACGCGTTGAGCGAAGGCAAACCGGACTCGCTGGAATTGGCATTGTTATTTTTACGTGATATGTTTGAAAACGACGACGATGATGAAGAAGTGTTTCATGGATTTCATGAGGACTGGATAACTTTTCACGGACGCACTTTGACACGGCTAGTTTCAGAGACCCGACTCTTTGCAGCACAGAGTCAAACCCAAACAGATTCGCAGCTATCTGGAGGTAATAACACTTATAAAATGATTATGATGATATGGTTCATTCATTCACATACACAGGCGCACACACACACACACACACGCACGCACATATAATAATAATGACAAATGTCGCTCGCCAGATTTACCGGAGCTAAAAAAAACAAGAATTGACATATTCAATATACAGTAAAGGCTGGTAAAAAAACAAGAATTGACATATTCAATATAAAGGCTGGTGCTTGTTGTTTCTTGTCAAAGTGGTGGCCTATGGTATAAGGCCTATGGTGTAAGGTCTCAAATATTTGCTAATTATGTTTCTATGTGCTACATAGGCTAAGAAATGTATTTTTTATTAGACGTTTTATAAGATTTATTACAATTTTTGAGTTTGCAGATTTAAAAAAAATATATATTAAAGGTCTGGACCATGACAAGTATTTTCCATGAAAGCCATAGGTGTAAGCTATCAAACAGTTTTGAAATGTAACTAGCTGCTACAGAGGCTGAGAAATAAATGTTTTAGTAGACGTTGACAGTTTTCCATAAAATCTCAGGTTTTAGGGGTATTTTTCCAATCGGCCATAGGTTTTTAAGGCTTTTTTCCAGGCGGACTTAGGTCTAAATGGGTTAAGGCATATTTGTCGTATTAGCCAGGGATCACTTTAAAGAAAAAGAGGGGAAAAGAGTTTATATTAGTATTATTAATTCCATGGCCACTGCCCCAGACTTTGAACTTTTCAAAGCCATCAGGAAAACCAGAGACAGACAGATGCTTTTCTAAATGTTACAAAAACACACCTGTATACTTTTGTCTCATGCTGTGTTCCTCACAGGAGGACACCACTCACATTACCCAGTCTAACCCTGCAGTCGGTGGTAATAGATAGATGATAGATACTTTCATTGATCCTGCAAGGGAAATTCAGGCATCAGAGACTGATGATGCAGGTGGGAACATGTTTACTAGCTGTGATCATTCCACTGAAGATCACCAAAGGACTACCTGCCTCTGCTGCCTGTGAAAGGTGTCTAGACTCTAGATTGATTCAGCTCAAGAAAGGTAAATATGAGGGCGCTCAGTTGGAACAGTTGTCCACCTGGGGTTCAGATCCACCGCAGTGCAGCTGGTTTGGCCGAGCGTCTGTACAAACACAATTGCCCAAGAGCATGTATGCCTACTCCTACAGTAAGGGCTGAAGGCTGCCTTCAATCTGAAGGCTGTTGGTGCTGATGCGACCGCAGTTTTCCCGGTGAACCTGAGCGCAACGGTGGGGGCCGATGGGCAAGGAGGGTTGTGAGCTTATGAGGAACAACTAAAATAAGACCTTAAAACCTGGCGAAAACAGTTGTGTGCATTAGCGCAAGATGACGATAAAGGAAATCATTAAATGGAAAACATTAAAGCTATACTGTGTAAATTGCTAAACTAGTGGTCAGTAGCGGTATTGCTTTTTTCGGCCGTTTTTCGCCCGGAGTCGTCACGGACCACCGCCGCGGACCACCGGAGCGGCGCCGCAAACCACCGCGACCGATACGAATCCGTGGAGGTGTAGAACGTAATTTTCTGGCCAGGATTTGGGGATTAAGAGGTTAAGAATCCTTCACCATCGTAAACACTGTAGCTGAGGGAGGCTACTTCCTGAAGAGACGGCAGATACGCTGTGATTGGCCGGTAGTGTATCATGTGTGTATGATCCATGATGTGATTGGCCAACGTTTACACAACGTATACAGATGATGCAGATGACGTAATTTTGCCGGGAAATCCCGCCCCTGCCACGGCTAAGTAGAAAACATATAAAGAAAAGGCTTTTGGGGCTGAAATTAACGGAGTGGGGGTTCTAAAACTTTAGCGATTTAATAGTTAGGACAATTTTAAGATATGTTTTATAAAAAAAGTTACATAGTATAACTTTAAATTAACTTCTGAAAAGCCTACTAGGCCTTAAACCTGGCGAAAACAGCTGCGTGCATTAGCGCAAGATTACAGTAGATGAGGATAAAGGAAATCATTAAATGGAAAACATTAAATTAATTTCTGAAAAGGCTTCTAGTTCTAAGCCTACACTAGCCTATTAGTAAAACTAGTGGACAAACACATGAATAATTATGGTTGTAAACAATAACACAGACAATATAAATCCTTAGTCTAGTAGTGGGAAGAAGGGGTTATCATCATGGCCCCAAATAAATATCTTGCAATTGGCGACAAGTCTCTTGCGAAATCGGCAAGAGTGCCTCTCATTTCATAAAGCTATATAACCTCTCCATCATCGGCAATAGTCCGTGGTGTGTGTTCCCCACACTCCTGCACCCCCACCGTTGCGATCAGGTTCACCGGGAAAACTGCGGTCGCGGTGCTGAGAGTTGAATCATTGAAATTTGTCACCAGTGGGAGGCAGGGGGTCGCTACGCCAGTGAGGGTCTCTATTCTTATATAGAGCACCCACGCTTTGAACTGCAGAGCTCAACAGTGAATAATTTAAGGAGTTTAGTTCCAGTACTGCAGTACAGTATGTCCAATTTCACTTCTATTTAAAGAGGCGGTGCCATAGTTTCGTACTTTTTCTGGTTTTCATGTGTCTAGGAGGTTGACGGTAATTCATTAGACCCCCTGGTGTGGTTGTTATGAGCAATTATGCATTCTCTTTTTATTTGGGTTTTTAGCTGGAGGCTGCCATCTTGTGGGTCAAACGTGCGCGGTTCCAAAAACACAGATACTTATTACATCATAGAATCAACCCCTCCCCTAATTTCCATTCACCCAACACACGTGGGTGTGGCTAACTTCAGCTGGGTCACCACCCACCATGACAACCACGCATACCAATGAACTGGTGGATGTGGCCACATAAAAACATAATTTTAACTCTTTCTGTACACTTTTGGAAAGATTCTTCCTCCTAGTATAATCAAAATAGTAGATAATCATGTTTTATGGGGGGGGGGGGGGGGGGATCATGGCACCCCATCTTTAATCAAATCTGGCATTGTACTGTACTGTACTCCTCCTCCCCTGCTTCATACCTTCATGTTACCAGGGTTCCCAGACTTGGTTCCCTCCTTTTTTCCCTCTGCACCTATAATCACTTTGCTGACAATAGCTGATCTACAAGCTAACGATGCACTCACTCTGTTTCATAACTGCAGTGTTGCCGTGACAACTGAATTTACCTTGCAGGATCAATAAAGGTCTACTATCGATCTATCAAGTTGTTCTCACTGAGGGATGTACTGAAATAAGTTAATAAATGTATCTTGTACATTTGCATTAGAAGAAGGAGAAGCCCAACTGATAGTTTATCCAAGGTAAGATTATAACAAAAAAAAACATTTTTACTGTGATTGTAGTATACAGTACACTGATAAAGATCCAAGTCGTGATCTGGAGTTTCTGATTATCTGGGTGGCGTCACACAGCCAAAGGCTCGGTGGTGCATGCTTCTTTGTAAAGCTATCTCTGGGTTTGTGAGTTCATACTGTGTGTGTGTGTGTGTGTGTGTGTGTGTGTGTGTGTGTGTGTGTGTGTGTGTGTGTGTGTGTGTGTGTGTGTGTGTGTGTGTGTGTGTGTGTGTGTGTGTGTGTGTGTGTGTGTGTGTGTGTGTCTGCGTGTGCCTCTGCATGTGCTCCCTTCTCTAGAACCCAGGTATTGACATCGGTGACATCTCTGAGAGAAAGGCCCTGCGCTCTAGACTCAACTGCCGCCCGTTCACCTGGTTCCTCACCAACATCTACCCTGAGCTCAGATCCTACAGCGACACCATTGCTTACGGAGTGGTGAGTTCTCTTTGGAACCCTTAACTTTCAACTCTCCCATACCTTTTCACACTGGAGCTTTAAAGCTAAATAACTTGACATTTTATAAACTGAAAAAGTGTTGACTCTATGTCATTTATTATTTAACTTGTATTGATCATCAGTTGTCAGAAGGCTTGTGTGATGCATAAGATACATTTGAAGTGATTTTAGTGTTGCCCTGGAACCTATAGACTCAAATGTGCTAGTAGTAGAACTCCTCCCATCCCACGATCCACAGAAACAAGCCCACAACCAATGTTGGGGTACAGAAAGTTAACAGAAACACAGAATCTTGTACACCATCTTCAGTCTAGTCTAGAGCTCTAGACGTTTCTCTAGAGCATAAATAATTGAGGACTATTCAAATCAATAATGAAATACTGTAGGAACAAGAACTGTTATTATTTTAACAAAAGGGAAATTGTGCTTATTGAGGTGGTAATAGAAGGAAAAAAAGGAAAAAGGGTAAAAGAATCAAGGTCAAAATTGAGAATGGATAGGTGGATTTTCATGAAACCTGATTGTGACCTTGGTAAAGGTCACAATCAGGTTTCATGAAAATAATGCTGTCAAGATCAGCATTAGTTAATGGGCCTCATGGAGATCAGGGGTGTCGCACCAAATTCTGGGTACAAGGATTCACTTCAATTATTTTGTGCTTTAACTATTGAAAAATAGCAGATATACAAGCTCATCGCACCAAGTGCCGATATCTGCTATTTTTCAATATCTAAAGTATATAAAATAATTAAGGCCCCTCCACCTTGTGCCCTAGTAACTCAGTCCCAGTTTATATTTTAATTACAGTTGTATAGGCAAAATGTTGTTGCAGGGTAAAGGGGGTACTTGGATTCAGAAATCATGGAAGGGGGTACTCAAGCCAAAAAAGATTGAGAAACACTGTCGTAGAGAACAAGAGACTTTGGTGCAGGCAGGATTTGCACTTCCAGGTGCAATTATTTAGTTTTCAGTTACTGGAGTTGTTCCACTGTTATGGTGTGGTGCTTAAGGGGCAAGCCATCTAGAAGAGTGTTCATCTGCATGTATGATGTAACTCCTACATTTTCCTGTCTGACTGTCCATGGCTGATGCTGAAAATGAATCCACCAATCATCAGCAAATTGCTTGTGCACGCTGCCATTAGGCCAAGGAAGTCCATCCCTTAGATTGATTTGGCTGATTTTCTTTTTCATGTGTAAAATGTTTCATATTTTGTGAATTCCTAATCTCCCACTGAACCACTGAAAAGAATCAATATGATGGGAGAGATTCACAGGGAAGTCAGTCCATTGTTAGACCCGGCATTGTTAATTGTATTTTTCTCCCTCTAGGTAGTTACTTGTGGGTCCTCTCCTTTTCCCTGCCTGTCCTTCGACCATAATAGTAGATAGAACTCAATGTTATATTCATGAGGTCCTCAACAACAGTTGCAAAAATCAGTTCTAAAGACAGGTGTAGAAAGTAAGTATAGGTAGTGCCCTCAGCACTTGCCACTAAAACATCAGTGCTTCAGTCAGGAGCACTAGTGCACCCTTCTTGGGGGGAAACAGTCTCCAAAAAGGAAAGTCTCCAAATACAGTAAGAAAGAAAAAGAAAAAAACTGGGTGCTCAGAAGTATTAAAGAAAAGTTTGGTGAAGGTGCTCTTTGGTGAGGAACTGGAGGGTCAAGTGGAAAAAAGAAAACCAAGGCACTCTTCTAAACATTAAAAAGCCTTTAATAAGTGTTGGCTAAATCATAATTGAAAAAAGAAAAAAGGTTAAAAATGGGATCACCCACGCGTTTCTGCTCCTTTGAGCCTTCCTCAAATCAATTATGATTTAGCCAACACTTATTAAAGGCTTTTTACTATTTAGAAGAGTGCCTTGGTTTTCTCTTTTTTTTCACTTGTTTCTCCAAATACAGTGATGTCACTTTTTAAAAGTAGTTTGATGTGCACACAGCCTAAGACTAGAGTTGAGAGTTGATCCAATGTGCGGTCAAACTGAAAAATGACACAAACTCTCAAATACTGGTTGTGGAACGAATTGGTGAAATGTAAGAGGTGCAAAGTAAGAGGTGATCAATAATCTTGATAAGTAGTTCCTGCCTGCGGACATGATGGTAAGTGATGATAAAAATTTGAGCTGTTCAATTAATTGCATTAATCGCATGATTTAGCTAGTTAATCGTGCGATTAATCGCAAATAAGTCATCAGCTTTTATCAGTTCACAAGGTAACTTAGAGCGATATCTTTCAAGTCTTTCGTGGCCCTATTAACTTGGGAGTGGAAAAATATGCTGGCTTTATGCTAAAGTATCATGTTAATATTTTATTCTAAATCAATTAAAAATCCCAAATAAATCATAATGGTATTGCATTAAACAGACTGCAGCTGATGGGTATAAGGATCTGCTAAATTTGGTTTGTTTACTGTTGAGTTAGAAAACAATATTGCATATTAATCATCTGGAGACCTCTCCAAATAATTGTTGAGATAATAATGTTGAGAAACTGTCATGTACGGGTATGGGTATACAAATGGCTATAATATATAAATATGTGATTAATTGCTATTAAAATAATTAATCGCAATTAACATAATGGTGAGTTAATAGCGATTCATTTAGTTAACTTGCACATCCCTTATAAAAATACATCTTGATCGGGTCTGCATGCACATCTGCACTGTACATAGCAATGGATGAACTTTTACATTAAGCATGTTTTCTAAGTCTTTAAGCTCTCTAAGCCACACTAGCGTAACTTTTCCATTAACACTGAAGGTAATTGTGTGCACAGTTTGTGATGTAAGCCACTCCAAGGAAAGAGCTCACTTCAAATCACTTCAAGTGAAAGAACAAACCTTTTTACGCCACTTAATTTTAGTGTGGCCATTCCCCTCGTACACTGAAGGCTGTAGGAGGATTTTGCATAATTGAAGAATGATAACAGCAATCTGTTGAAAGCAGGGCAGAAGCAGTCTCTCTCTCTCTTAACTGATAGAGGCCAAAATCTGTTTCTCATAACTGATTCAGTCCATGTTAACTTATCAAGAACATACCTGGTGCTTTCTGCTTACACGTACACAATTTCTGTATTGATTGTAACCAGATTTTAATTATTGCGACCGTCAGGTCGCAGTTACTATCAAAACCTCCACCGGCTGTCAGTCAGTCAGTCCGTCCGTCCGTCAGTCAGTCAGTCAGTCAGTCAGTCTAACACGTCGCGTCACGTCACGTCACGTCACGTCACGTCACGTCACGTCACACTATTGTCCTACTCATATCTCCGCCACCGTTGCCCCTATCCATGCCAATCTTTGCACACACACTCCTTGCCTGCCAATCCACAACCTCCACAACTCCAGGGACCCCCGGAGCTGCAGGAACCCCCAGGGACCCCCTGGCGCCGCTGCCAAAAAGTGCAAAAATTACCAAATGACCACCCCAATGGGGCTGCTCACAGGGAATTCCCGGGGACCACCGACTCCCCCCATGGGTTCTTTACGCAGAGTCAGAGAAGGAACAGAGAAGTAGACAGAAAACTAGTGAACAGGTGCTATTCTAGTAGCCTGGCGGAGCCCGACGTTATTATCTGTGTTCATTCCTTCCACAGTATAACGTCTGGCCTTTGGCCTATTGGCAGCTTGAAAAGTGGGCGGGAGTACTTGCCTTGACAGACAGACTCCTCTAACCAATCACCATCTCTCAGCCAGTCGGAAGAACGGCAAACAAACACGTCTTTTCGGCCGATAAACTCCACTAGCGCATCCTCCGTGTTGCTTTTTAATTGTTGTAATTGATTCCAACTCTGAAATAACTGCACTTATTGGTTGTTTTATGGTTAGAGCGTTAACTGTTACACTTTTTGCATCGCGAGGGCAGCCATTGTTGTTTTGAAAATGCTGCAGCCTGCAGCATGCATCTACGTCACCGTCTACACATGGACCAATCAGGGAAATCTTTTCACTTGTTGTCAGGAAGACTACGTTTGTTGTGCGGAAGCATAGTGCGGAAGCAGTCACTGATTGGCCCAAATCACAGAATAATCGGTATACTCGCTGCCAATCAACGGAAGTCCAGACGTTATACTGTGGAAGGAATGAGTGAGTGAACGCAGTATGACGTCGGGCCCCGCCAGGCTACTATTCTAGGGCGTTGAGGCATGGTGAATCTCTGTTGGGAGAGAGTTCCAGATGGTAGAGGCTGCCACACTTTTAGATTTGTTTGAGTGCATGTTATATAATCGTCACTGTCTGGCCAAAACCTCTTAACTCCATTTTTGAGGTTTTAGATTTTTGGGCATAAATCAGGGCTTTTGAACATCTTTTACAGCTGAGTGTTGGTTAAAACAATATTGAACCAATGGAAAGTAGTAAAAAGTGGTTGGGACAAAACCTCCTAACTCCACACTTTCTGCCAAACCAGCTAACTCCACCCGATTAGCCCTCTCTTTTTTCATAAATATGTGCTATAGAACACCCTTTACGTCTGTGTGTTGGTTAAAATAATATTGAAAAGTAGTAAAAAGCACTTCGGTCAAAACCTCCTAACTCCACTTGAGCTCATTTTCCCGAAAATGAACATTTTGGAGCTAGGAGGTTTCGGCCCTAGTAGTCATAATGCCTACTGTACACGCTCCATGAAGCTATGAAAAATCACACCAGCCCCTATTCTATGACAACATTTTATTCTGTATTGTTTCATCTGCACTGACATCCTGCGTAGGTTCAAACATTTCATTGGAATAATAAAGAAATTAATGGGAAATGGGTTGGGCTGCGCTTCCATACAGATTATAGTCAGAGCGACTCGCTGCGAAACCCCACTCTCGCTCCACCCCTCTGTTGTTTGTTGTTTGATAAACACTTCAGCTGCAGCGGCTGTTGCATGGATCTGTTGATATAGCTGAGCATGTGTGGCGGAGCCGCTTTGATTGCGAGAGATGAAAGTGTTGCTACAGCGACATCTGAGAGATGCAGATATGAAGTTTCCATAATTTGTCAAAACAATCAGTCAGTCAGGGGATACCGGCAGATGAAGTGAGCACTGCATAGTGCATACTGGTGTGGTACAATCGTTCACTCATCTCTGTTCAACATGAAAAGAAAGAAATTACAATTAAATTCTGCTCATACATACAGTATGCAGTGTAAATATTTGAAAGGATAGGAGTTATTTGTCTTTGGCTGAGCAGTTCCATTCAAGACAAAATTAGACTCGGTCTGATCTTTGCTTCGTTTGCTTTTTTGATATTCTTGTATTAACCCACAAGTGCCGCGCTGCAAGCTCTGCTATTTTTGAAAAAGTCGTGAAAATGTGTGCAAATCTTTGAATATATGTATTTTCAAAGCGAACGCTTTTAACTCAAATTTTGTTTCTGGGTGGTCCCTGGAACTAAATATTTTGAGATGGGGGTCCGTAGCCAAATTAATATAATTTTGGGGGTCCTTCACATGAAAAGGTTTGAGAACCACTAACATAGTAGTCTCTCAAGAACAGACTAACTGAGCCCCAGTTAAGTGAAAAGGACCTTGTCTTTGACGATGGCTGGCCAGATTGCTGACATAGAAACATAGGTTTTTCAAAAAAAGCTTAGAAGGATTCAAAAGACACTTATAGAATCGGGTCAAAATTCTAATTTTCACAATTTTTCAAAAATAGCAGATCTACAAGCTCGCAGCGCGGCACTCGGTGCCGCGCTGTGAGCTTGTATATCTGCTATTTTTCAATAGTTAAAGCATAAAATAATGATACAACGGGTACACAATAATGTGTACCCGTTCCGAATGGGTTAAAAGTGGAATACGGTTAAATGGAACATGACGTTATGCTGTTGAATAGAATTCTGATGTAACCAGAAAGAGAGGAGCAGAATGGAAGTGCAACAGACAAAGATGGATGGATGTCATGCACTGTCAGGATGATTTGGTCAGAAACCTAATTGAGGGGAAAAAATCATGTTGAAGCTTGAATCCCACCCTGTCCTAACCCTGCTGAAAATACTTGCATCTATATTGAGGTTGAATGTCCTCCCCACCAGGCACGTGCACACATAGACATCAAAGGGGGCTTGAGCCCCTGCCCTTTTACCCGTCTGTAAAAAAAAGTGCCCTCTTCGGACCATGAATGCAGTTTTCACTATGGTGAAAGAAATGCAAATGCTCTCTTTCATGCCATACCTGAAGGCGGCATTCAAGAGAATTGTCTCTCCTGAACTCTCCTGAACTTGAATGCAGCATCTTATGTTGAAAGAATTGTCCTCTCTGTGTAGAAATCCATTCCATATGCCACATCTCCAGTATTGACTTGATTATGCTTAGTTCAGTGTGGTATCAAGCTGTGAAAATAGACGACCAACAAGCTCACAACGCGCCACGCTGCGTTGTGAGCTTGGAGATTGGCTATTTTCGATATCTCCACCAAAAGGCCCTTTTAGAAATGTCAGCCCCTGCCTCTCTAACATTCTCTGCACGTCCCTGCTCCCCACCCCACCCCGGGAATAGAATGTAGCTATTCTAACCGTTCCAAAAACTAGGCTATACCTTGAAGACTTGTTTTTTTAAAGAAACGTTTGTCCTTCATTTTTGAGACAAAACTGTTGGAAAAGTTCCCAGCATAGAGGAGTCAGAGGAGGGTTCAGGGAGGATGTGTCCCCAATCTGCCTTTAGGGACTTTATTTAGCATGGAATCAGCAGGGATCCAGCTAATATCTTTTCATTCATTTTAATGTCAATGTCTATGGTCAGTTGAATCACACACTTAAGATGATTACTACTAAATATTAATTGTGTCATCCAATTATGTATGTTTTTCACAAGATGCAAAAGCTGGATTTCGCATGTAAACATTTGACTTCCCATTTCACTACACCAAGGGTCTTCAACAGGGGGTCTGGGACCCCTAGGGTGTTCTCAGAGTTACTACAGGGGGTTCTCCAAATCTTTGATAGAAACCTTTTTTTCTCCTTAACCACTTGAACCATATTCTGAGAACTTTAGCCAAAAATAGCAGATCTACAAGCTCAAGCTTGTAGATCGGCTATTTTTGGCAAAGAGGTTTGGTGTGTAGGGGGAAAAGAGCTGACCAAGTACAGAGTGAAAGGTCAAGTTTATTAGGTAATGACGGCTCAAGTGGTTAAATATCTGAAAACACAAATTGACATGAATCCAAAATACACTGACGATTGTTCTGTCAAACGATGAATGAAACTAAATGGAATCTATGAAAAGGTTGTGGACCCCCACAACCTTTCAACCTGCTTCATCTCTCGCTCAGCTAAGGGGTCCTTGGCCTGAAAACGTTGAAGACCCCTGCACTACACAATTTCACCAGTCTCATTATACAGTTCATCTTGAAACTGTGCTAATCTCCATTATATTAAACGTGCTTACCGATCATCCTCAGCATAACAAAGGTCATTACCATCATTCAGGAGTAAGTGCTGTTTCATAGTGACTCTGGTCACTCTGGACTCCACCACCTCACCTCACCTCACTCTTTCCCCTCTCATTCATAGTCAACATTATTTCTATTCAAGCCAGGCATCCCTGCTCCCTCTGACCTTCCCTTCAAACTCAACCTGTGACCAGACATTGATGGAAATGACTGTGCTTTGAGCTTGACAGATGCAAGACTCTTGTGTGTCCTCTAGGTTCCCCGATGGGTGCCATTGTTAACTCTCTGTCCCTATCCTTTGAATGTGGAATACATTTTTGGGTGGAAATATTTCTGTGGGTTAATATCAGGGCATTAACGAAAAACTGAGTCGACTTCATTACACAAGTCGACTCCCACCAGAGAAAGTCGAAGTTGAAAAAAAATCCTTTGTATTTTTTTCTATCATTATTTTTGCTCCATGTGTGTGTCTGTACAGCATTCAAACAGTAGGATTGCTTATTGTCAAGAACGGAATGATCCAATATTACAGTGCTACATTACATTTGGTATAACATGGTTCTATTGTGAAAATAGCAGATCTACATTTGCGAGGTGTTGTGAGCATGTAGATCGGCTATTTTCACAATTTCTGCCTCTATATATTTGACAGTTCGGACAATGTTTCATTTGTCATTTTAGAGGTATTAAAAAGACCTTAAATTGGCACTTTAAAAATGTGAAGATACCCTCTGTATACTTAAACTTTATGTTGGTTTGTTTACAGTCGAGTGAGAAAACAATGTTGCACATTAAGTTAATCATCTGGGGACCCGACAAAATAAATGTATTATTATTAGGTATTCTATATTTTCAATCTCATAAAAGACAAAGACCGTTTAGAAGAATTATAGTATTATGGAGCTCCGTGTTTAAGCTGATGTATGTCATACTGTAAGTAGCTTATGACTTTCAAGAGGATCATAACTGAAGCAAATAATACGTGCCAAAAACTACTAATGTTTTATTATTGTCAAATATTGGATTAGCAGCACCATTGAAACTTAATGTAGCGATGATGGAGCAGGTTTATCCACAGTGTTTGTTCTGACTTCCTCCAGGCGAGCAGTAATTAGCTTTAAGTGGATCCATTTGTCTCAGCTTTAGCCACACAACCTCACTGTAGCTGTGCATCGTGGCACTCAGTCATAATGGACTAATTAACAATCTAATCAAGGGAATATTGTTTGTGTGCACATGTGTGTGTGTGTGTGTGTGTGTGTGTGTGTGTGTGTGTGTGTGTGTGTGTGTGTGTGTGTGTGTGTGTGTGTGTGTGTGTGTGTGCGCGCGTGTGTGCGTGTGTGTGTGCGTGCGCGTGCGTGCGCACTTCCTTGAGTGCGTTCGTGCATTTGCACAGCCTAACCAAGATAATGTTTCACCTCTTCACCTATCTCTCCTTTCTCTCTCTCTCTCTCTCTCTCTCTCTCTCTCTCTCTCTCTCTCTCTCCATATATATATTCTCCCTGACTCATTTCACCAGTTGAAAAATAGTCTAAAAGATGACCTGTGCTTGGACCAGGGGCCAGACAGCGACAACATCCCCATCATGTACCTCTGTCATGGTATGACACCCCAGGTCAGTGTTCTCTGTTCTGTTATGTTTCACTGTGGTCTTGTTGTTGTTGTTGTTGTTTTGTATTTTCTCATTATTTGCTCTGTGCTGCTGAATGCACCCAGAGCAAAACACTGTTCTACTTTCAACCCCATGTTGCTGCGCTGGTTCAGTTGGAGCCACGCTCCCATGGCAAGGCTCTTTGAGGGGCGGGGAGACAAAAGAAGTCATCAATCATTGATCGCGAGGAGTCTCTTTAAAAAGACTAGGATCCTTAGAGTCAGACCAATCGCATTATGTGAAACGAAGGAAAGGTAGGGAATACATACACACAACACATACAATATAAGACAGAAATATGACAGAGATAATATCCTGACTCTGACCGTGACTCATCCGCCTAATCCCAGCTTTAAACTACTATCCACCAGAGCAGTTCATGAATCGGTTCCAAGTTCTTCCAACAGGTTTAGAGGGAAAGCCATTTGGCCCTTCCTATCACCCAGAAATTGTATTAGTTATTATATATAGAAAGCAAGGATTCTACACTGTAAACTCTTACCCTTGAAGCTTAAAGCAACCCTTAAAGCAAAAGAAAAAAAGGTTTTACAGTTTTTCACGATTGTTAACATACGTTTCTCTATGCAATAACAGCTTTCTCAAAACTGCACTCACAAAACTGAAAACCGTACTCACAAAATGCTAAACCTGACACTCCCTTTGCAAGATGATTCTTTGCCATCAAATCTCTTAACTGTGTTCACAAAATGGAACTCATGTTTTCATTTGGCACACACAGCCATATTTTCAAATTACACATACCATTCATTGAGTACACACAACTAAGCATTTGCTGCACACTACCAAGCATTTATTTTACAGCACACTGAAGTGCAAAGTTTTACAGTAACACAATGGTAGAAATGGAACACACCATATGAATGACAATGACTCTGGAGAATGAGATATTTCTCCTTTTGTAAAATGACTCGGTGTAGGCCTACTTTTTCCATAGTCAAACATAAAACAGCACAGCTATATCTCCCTGTGTGTGTGTGTGTGTGTGCGTGTGTGTGTGCGTGCGTGCGTGCGTGCGTGCGTGCGTGCGTGCGTGCGTGCGTGCGTGCGTGGACAACAAGGTGATTGTGTATTGACATCAGACCTGAATGTGTAGAGATTTGAATATTTGTGTGTTGTAGGGTGATGCTTAGATATTTTACGTGAGAAGCGTGCGCAACAACTGAACATTGTGTGTGTAGTATTTAGACAACAAGGTGAGGTGTAATTGACATCAGAGTGTAAAGAAGGAAAATCTGAGTCCAATGCTGAAAAGGGAGTGTGAAGTAGTGATGAGGTGCAATTATATTATTATTATGGTATATTGCTTAGTAGTGAATACATTTGCTAGTTTGAGTCCTGCGAACTTGGAGGTCAGAAGTTAGGGAGGAGAGGATGGAAGGTCACAGCTGGCAGCCAGTCAGTGGACCGTTTGTTTTATGGCTTTGTGAAGGAGATAAGGACGTCTTTGGCTTTTTAACTTGCTCAGTAGAGAAGAATGCAGTGTTGTTTTTGACAGCGAATTTTGATTTAGTTTTTGTCATAGTCTTTTGAATAAAATGTCATTTAGTTTTAGTCATAATTTAGTCACCTGAAAAGTTTTAGTTTTAGTCTAATTTTAGGCGACTAAATCTACAGTTGAATTAGTCAACGAAAATGTATTTTGACAGGCCTTGATGGCATCGTAATGACTGATGTTACACTTGGTTTGCGTGCTGAAAATAGCCGATCTACAAGCTCACAACGCATCGCGCTGCGACGCGTTGTGAGCTTGTAGATCTATTTTCAGTGTGCAACACCTGAAAGCAACCAAACATAAAATTACTTTATTCTCCACTAGTCTCTCCCCACTAGTCTCTCCCTAACGTTTTAGTCTAGTTTTTATTTTGTTGATGAAATTGTCAATATATTTAGTCTTAGTTTTAGTCATCACAGCTTAGTTTTTATTTAGTTTTCGTCAGTGAAAAAAACGCAGTCGACAAACATTTTTCGTCATAGTTTTAGTCGACGAAATCAACACTGGAAGAATGTGTTATTGCTTTTGCTTTAGCAAAAGCAATAACACAAGGCGGCAAGGCGGTTTAGCAAGGCGTTCTTGTCTGGTCTGTCGTTGGTGAAGGATGCATGTGTATGTTGTGTGACTGTTACAGCGCTGTAAATAAACGTTTTCTATTATCTTTTAACATCGTCTCTGAGTCAAGGTTTTGCTGATCTTTTGAGAGTTTCAATTCCGCTATGGAGTCCATAAATTGAGTAGAATTTCTACGTCAGTAGTCATTGCAATAATCATATAGAGTATTTTGTTCAGCATCTTTAGTAAACAGAAAATACATTTTAAGGTGGTCAGCAATTTCATCCAATAAGCTATTAGAGAACCCATTCACGCAATTCTGTTTTTATTTGTTTCATCACTTCAAATTTCAGTTGTTTATCCTGTATCTTGTATGAGTTCACTCTCCTGATTGGACGTGATTTATATCCTGACCTGAAAATGTATTTGCTGTTCACTAAAGAGCTGGGATGGGGAGACAAACATTACTATAGCAACTATACCAAACAGCCCAAAATAAACTAATTAGGGTCCTGCTTAACCTTCCCTATCAGACTCACCTCACCGCTACTCACCAGTTAAGAGTGGGGTGGCTCAGAGTAGATGACAGAGTACAGCAACTTGCAATGGGCCTGGTGTACAAGATACACTACACCACTATGATACCCAAGTACCTGTCAAAATACTTTATAAACATTAAGGATGTCCATGATTACAACACCAGAGGCAGCGCCACAGATCACTTTCAACCCAGAGTCAAAACCAACAAAGGGTCAAACTTTTTTTTCTGCTATACCACCAAAATGTGGAAAGCCTTACCGAAGGCCATAAAGGAGTGTGGATCACTAGCATCCTTTAAAATTGCCCTGAAAAACCACTTACAGGCAGCAGCCGTTCGCAACTGGTAAAAAAAACTAACCTAGCCCAACCCCCCTCCCCTGCCCCTTCTTTGTATATACTTACTTACTTACTGTTTAGATTCTTTTTTTTTGTTCTCTCATTTTTCTTTTCTTTACATATCTACTGCATAGTACTGTGTTCTATTCGTCTGTCATTCAATGTTATATGAGATACTTAAATGGTTTCCTGTGGAAATAAGCTTAGTCTTTTCATGGATCTCCTTTTAGACCTTGTACCAGTGAACTGTACCGTCATGAAACTGTACCTTTTCCTATGCAAACTTCTAATAAAGTCTTCAATCAATCAAATGATGGTGTGTGTGTGTGTGTGTGTGTGTGTGTGTGTGTGTGTGTGTGTGTGTGTGTGTGTGTGTGTGTGTGTGTGTGTGTGTGTGTGTGTGTGTGTGTGTGTGTGTGTGTGTGTGTGTGCGCAAGGGAGTGTTACTGTGTATTTGCACTTTGTAATGTTCTGTAGCTCAGCAAATTAATAATTCATATTTGACCGTCTACAGCGCTTACTGCATATTCACACTGCCACAAGAATAGTCACACAGCACATAGAGGACGACTACTAGACTACATCCAAGCATAGTGTCTAGGAGAGCTTTTTGAAGGCATGCAATGCCTCACCTCTATTGTAAGTAAAGTTAATAGCTTTGGCCGTTGCCTTGCCATTCAAAACACCCAGCCAGTCTATTTGAGTCATACTCGATACAATGTTGCTTCCAAAAATGGCGACGTTAGCATTTGTTATTGCCTCCACTGTCTTTTCCATTTTTTCTTTCCTGGAGATAGCCTATTCAGCAGTCACTAATGGATTTGTAATAAACATTTTTTTTTTTAAATCTCCCACAGTTTTTATTTAAAATGTTTTCTAGAATCAATGAAGCCTCTTCCATTGTAAAGGAATGGGTTTCCCTGAATGTGTCCTCACATAATCTTGCATACTGTTGGGGGCTTAATTCCCGGGTGTATTGTGAACTGATTTCAGTTATAATGGGATAACTTGAGAAACTATTTATTGCGAGCGAAGGTCGCAGTTTACCATGAGAAACGTCACAGCTTGTGAGAGATCACTCACTTGCAGTGCTCACAGTGCTCTGTGGCGTCTGTAAGAAGTATAGTCTATTTATCGAATTGGCTGGCATTGAGTCATGTGGCCATGACATGATTATGCCACCTTCCCCCCTTTTGTTTAGCTCCAATGTTGACAAGCGTTTGGGCCACCTGTGTTATCCTTTGCCGCTGACGATGTCAAATGGTCTCATGTCCAGGCAACATTATTTCACCCGTGGTTATCCAAAATTAATTAATAATTATATTTGATTGACCCAAATCAAATATAAAACCTCTAGTGTGGACGCACCATAAGCATGGACCCTGAGTTGGGCACAAGCGCCCCATATATAGGCTACGTCTCAACATTGCAACATCTCTTCACTAAATGTGAAATGGTTGGGCTCATACAGTAGTTACTGTATGGAGTGTGTTTGTTTTGTTTGGTTTATTTTGTCTGTGCCCTCTGCAACATGCCTGGCTGCATCGGGTCCATGCAGGGAACAACAGGGCACACACATTGTGAACATAAATTTGGCTGTCTCGTCTCCTCTTTGGCAGACTGCAGGTGGACATGTCCTTGCCTGGCTTGCCAGGAAAACCCTTAATGAGCCCAAATGGAGAGTGATGGAGGCACTCCAACTTGGTCCCCAACTGCTATGCTGGGCACTTCTTCCTCCGCTAGGTCCTTTTGGCGGCGGCTGCAGGGGCCGGGACCGCTCCTTGTTGGGGGAGGAGCAGGGAGTCTTCATTTTGGGCGTTAGGTCCTCCTGGGGTCCTCTGACTGTCAGCTGACACTGCTGAGAGCAGGTTGCTCTACTGGCCTCTTCGAGATCTCTATGACTGCAGGTAGTTATTGGAATGTTGACTTGATGGTTGGTCACGAGTTACATTTACTACTGTACGTACTACAACATTAAATGTTGAAATGAGGATTGGAAATAAACATTGTCATAAATACTTATTATGGTTCCTGTCACTAGTTTAAAGCCTTGTTTCAATCACCATGATATGCGTGTTGTGAAAATATGGTCCGATTTATGTTATAATTGATGTTAAAGCAGTGTATGCTGTAGGAGAGGCTAGGCTTGTGATGATTCTTCTTTGTGTGTTTTATTTTCGGCAAGCTCAACACCACATTCTCCCAAGTATTAATCCCAGCTTGCTAATGCTAAGTTGTTATTTGCCAATGTCATGTTCATACTCCCCTTGTTGGTGAGAACTGTACGCTAACTTATACAATTTATGGATTGTGTAGTTGCCTGTGGGTTGTGTAGTTCTGTAAAAGTTGTGGTATTAAGAGCTTGTGTATTTGTATGTGCCTCGACCGGATGAGTCGGTAGAGTATCTGCGCGCGCTGGTTGTGGGGGCTGGTCTGGGCTAAGATGCCAGGGCTGAATTTTAGTCCCAGTCCGTCCCTGGAGGCGACCAGATAAATAAAGGACACATTGTGAATTATAAGTGTAAGATGTTGCGGTTTCTATACTTCTGACGGGCGACAGTTTACCCATGCGTGAGTGATCTCACCTTGATGATGTAGAACTGTTTGCAAACTTTTCTCATGAGCTGCTATGTTACATAGCTTAGCAGTTAGCCACACAAGTAGGGCAAATACTCATGCAAAGCTACAGCTTTACAATGTCTGTCTGCCCATTTGTTATCATCCATTTGCAGTTTCAATGAAGCTCATGAAGACAATTATTGAATGAAACACAGCATTAATCACCATTAGTCACCATAAGAACATGAAAGTAATAATTTGCACCAACCTAGGCCCACAGTGGCTGCTGTGGGCTTTGAGCTAGAAGAAACACTAATAAGTAATACTCCATTTGGTCCAATTGGCTTAATTAATTTTGGGTGACTTTGTGAATAATAAATCATATTTTTGTTTCCAACATGTTCCTAGCAGAATTAACAGTGTTTTCTTTTGAACGCAGGTTATTCATCAAAATATGTGCAAAACATATGCGTGGCTCAACGTCTGAGATAACACAGCTTTAGTAGATTATTTAAACTGGCTTGACATCAGCTCCTGTTTTCAGTGTTCATGGTTGACGCTTTACCCTAGTGGTGGTAGGCTGCACTGCTGCATGCTGGGTAGCTGTCATCATGCCAGTACACACTTTCACTGCGCTCTCTCTCTCTCTCTCTCTCTCTCTCTCTCTCTCTCTCTCTCTCTCTCTCTCTCTCTCTCTCTCTCTTTCTCTCTCTCTCTCTCTCTCTCTCTCTCTCTCTCTCACACACACACACACACACACACACACACACACACACACACACTCACACTCACACACTCACACTCACACTCACTATCTCTCTCACTCACACACACACGCACACGCACACGCACGCACACACACACACTCACACACACACAAACACACACAGCTGGCAGGCAGATGCTCAAAAGAGATATTTTCAACCCCTGATTCATTTGTAGTTATGTAGCTCCTATTATAATTGATTTGAATATGACATTTTGACCATGTAGCAGATGTGCTTGGCCTCGGGAGATATTGAACCTATGAGCTTCAAGCCTACCAGTATGGAGACCACCTCCAACCACTGCAGATGTGCTACTTATACGTTCTGTTGTTGCATTAAAGACTTAATACTGAGGATTTTACTGTTTACATACTGTCAGCCAAAGCCTGTTCCCTGTACACATGTCTAGAACCTGCCTGGCCATTCCAGGTCTAAGTATCATTACCTCATTAGATACTTAGTTGCGTGCTGTTGTCGTGCTATAGTAGATCCACAAGCTCACAAAGCGACGCAGTGCGACACGTTGTGAGCGTGAAGATCGGCTATTTTCGGTGCACAACAAAATGCGCAACCAAGTACAACTCATCCGTGATGACATTTACAGTAGTTCTTGCACTCGTGGAGGTGCAGCTTCTCAAGGTCCTTCC
Organism: Nannobrachium achirus; assembly: GCF_963921795.1. NCBI lineage: Eukaryota > Metazoa > Chordata > Actinopteri > Myctophiformes > Myctophidae > Nannobrachium > Nannobrachium achirus. The sequence continues at coordinate 62,322,839 of NC_137820.1, read as the reverse complement.
ACTGTTCACATAAAAAGCTCTTCTTAGAGCATTCTCTGTGTCTTCAATTAATGCTTCATTGCTCTCTGTTCTTTATTCCTTATTCATGGAAGGTCTTTTGTACCGTTGTTCCCTAGGCCTATTATCCATATCCTTTTATTGTGGTTCCTCCATCGCCTTAGATTAACTCTGAACACTTTTTTTAATAGAATCATTCCACTGGGATGTAGACCTATACTGTATATATGTGCATGCGTGCGTGCGTGCGTGCGTGTGCTTGCATGCATGCTTGCCTTAGTGCTTGCCTGAGTGTGTGCGTGAGAGAGTCCAGAGGGAGTGTGAATGGCTGTGAATACTTGATGGATTGTTGAATGCCGGCGATGCATAATGTACGTCAGCTCCCTTTCCAGTCACCTGTCTGAGACAAGGGAGGGATGCACAGGAAGGTGAGAGGGACAGAGACGGAGAGCAGGGGTGTCACACCAATTTCTGGGCCCTGGGTACAAGGATTCACTGGATTATTTTGTGCTTTAACTATTGAAAAATAGCAGATATACAAGCTCACACGCGCTGCAAGCTTGTAGATCTGCTATTTTTTCTTTGTCTTTGAATATTTGTTTTTTGGAAATCTTATGTTTCTATGTCAGTGGTGCTCAAACCTTTTCATGTGAAGGACCCCAAAAATGATATGTTTTTGGCCACGGACTCCCATCTCAAAATATTTAGTTCCAGGAACCCCCTAGAAGCAAAATTTGAGTTACAAATGCTCAAAGATTTGCACACATTTTCACGACTTTTCAAAAATAGCAAATATACAAGCTCACAGCGCTGTGAGCTTGTAAATCTGCTATTTTTCAATAGCTAAAGTATAAAATATGGTAATTAAGGCCCCTCCACCTTGGGCCCTGGTAACTCAGTCCCACATACCCTTGTGACGCCCCTGGGGAGAGAACCGACTGACATGCCAACAGAGACAATGAGAGACAGAGCAAGGTGAGCAACTCAGTGATAACGAGACCACACACTGTTCTCTTTCTGGACTGATTCCTTATGGCCTTGTTGCTGTACAGTATGTTTACTATGAGGAACCAGAGCAACGTTACTCTTTATTTACCTGTACACAAGACCTAACAATAAAGAGACCTTGAGTCTTTATTTGGGTTCATTTTTACACATTTCCAGAGTTATAAATTGAGGCTTTCAGTGTGTGAGACAGAATGACATACAGACATAGAGAGAGGCTCACAGTGGGTGGAATTTAAATAAATCTGCTCTGGCAAATGTAGGGACATCTATGAATAAATCAGTAAGTTACCACTGTTTTGTGAGGTATATAACCACACACTCGTCATCTCAGTCTGACAATAAACTTATATTAATTAAACAAAAACAGATTGAGTGGGTGCTGGTGCAGGGTGTGGTTCAAGGTTAACGTGTGAGATATGAATAACAGCATTTGTTCAGACAACTCAATAAAGGTGAGAAGTGGCTCTTGGAATCTGGCCAGTAATAGAAATGTGATCTCTGTCTCGGTAACGGTTTAGCCTCGCTCAGAGAGATTGGTTTGCAGCGAAGATCAATAAAGTCTGAAAATTAGATCCTTTTGTGGTTGTTTAGCTGGGCTCAATTCATGCATGTGCAACGCACCACATGCACATACTGTATACTGTACAAACATGCATGTGCACACACATAGACACAGAATATACCTGATCATTGTGAGCTTCATGTAGATCGGTTATTTTAAGTGTGCGACACCCATGCACAACTGGATATAACTCTAGTCTATACAACAGGGGTCTTCAACAGGGGGTCCGGGACCCCTAGGGGGTTCTCAGAGTTACTACAGGGGGTCCTCCAAATCTTTGAGTGATAGAACGTTTTTTTCTCCTTTTTTATATTAACTCACTTAGCGCCGAGCGAGCCAGATTTCAATATGAATCTGCGCTTATAACGCCAGGAAATAGCTATATTGAATCCCCAAAATCACATTACATAAACAGGTACACGTGCCTGCGAATGCCACAAGATGACCACTAGAGTGAGCCATAGCTCATAGACTTTCCATGGTCCCATGTTAAGTCAGAATAAAAAACAAGGTTCATGACATAACAGGATGGTACAATGACATGCTCTCCATTGACATTCAATGGACAGGCCGCGGGCCGCCATTTGAGCTCAATACTGCTCAATTCGTGCTTGATCGTCTCAAACCACCATTGGTATGGGCATCGGAACGTATATAGATGCCACACAGAAAGTTTCCGAATCAAAATCCGACCTAGTGAAGCTACGTGAGGGTCGGATGGTTTGCATTGAGCCTAGCGGCTAACAGAGGCCTACGTAAACAGGAAGCTATGGCTTAAAGGTGACGTCATAATCGTATCCTTTTTTTTCACGGTTTTCATCTGTATGCTAGTCGAAGGTAAGCTAACCGTTCCGCTCCGTCTATCAACCCAAATTAAAAGCTTAAACAATGCTTTTATATAAAAGTCGCTCCGAGTCGCTCGGCACTAAACGCCATCATTAGTTAGTCGCCCCGAAAGTCGCTCGGCGCTAAGTGAGTTAACCACTTGAACCCTAGTGTCCATATTCGGAGAACTTTAGCCAAAAATAGCCGATCTACAAGCTTGTAGATCGGCTATTTTTGGCAAAGAGCTTTGGTGTAGAGGGGAAAAAGAGCAGACTAAGTACATAGTGAAAGGTCAAGTTTATTAAGTATTGACGGATCAAGTGGTTAAATATCTGAAAACACACATTTACATGAATCCAAAATATACTGATGATTGTGCTGTCAAACCATGAAACTATGGAATCTATGAAAAGGTTGTGGGGGTCCCTGCTTCATCTCTCTCTCTCTCAACTAAGGGGTCCTTGGCCTGAAATCGTCGAAGACCCCTGCTCTAGTCTATACAATGAAGGCAAATTATGAGGATATTAAAGCTGAAATAAGCAACCTGCTTGAAAGTTTGGGTTGTGCACCAGGAATTGATGCGTGTGAAAGAGTAGAAGAAAGGATGTAGGCTTTGTAAATAGAAACCAAGTTGCAGAACAAGTTTTAATCAAAGAATACATTTAGAAATGCAGCATTGCCACGATTGGGAAAAAGAAAACCTATTTTCCTTTCACCTTTAAAGGACTTTAGAAGACATTGATTTATGATTTTGTGGAAGGATGCAGACTGCAAGTGATTAATTCTAAAGTTATTTCACTGGGGTGTTGGTTTGATGCAAGGAAATCTCAGACCAATTACTGGACCTTTAAAATCTTTTGACAAATTGATCTCACAGCGTGTGTGTGTGTGTGTGTGTGTGTGTGTGTGTGTGTGTGTGTGTGTGTGTGTGTGTGTGTGTGTGTGTGTGTGTGTGTGTGTGTGTGTGTGTGTGTGTGTGTGTGTGTGTGTGTGTGTGTTTTAAGGCATTAATGAAAAAGTCAACAAGTCGACTCAGTTGACTTCATTACACAAGTCGACTCCCACCAGAGAAAGTCGAAAGTCAAAGTTAAAAAAAAAATAACTTTCTATTGTGAAAATGGCAGATCTACATGCTCACAACGCCTCGCGTCGTAGATCGGATATTTTCAATTTCTGCCTCTATATATTTGACAATTTGGACAACGTTTAATTTGTCATTTCAGAGGTATTAAAAAGTCCTTAAATTGGCACTTTAGAAATGTGAAGATACCCTCTATACACTTAAACGTTATGTTGGTTTGTTTACAGTTGAGTGAGAAAACAATGTTTCACATTAAGTTCATCATCTGGGGACCCCCCAAAATAATTGGGGGGTCGTGTGTGATTTGACGACGTCATCAAACGATAAAGTTGACTTCAACTCAACTTTTTACAGAGTCGAGTTGACTTGCAAAAATCACAAGTCGTTTAGTGTGTGTGTGCGTGCGTGCGTGCGTGCGTGCGTCTGTTGGTCACTGATGACACTCTGTCATCAGACCTCATTTATTGAGGCCACAGTATTTTCTAACCAGCCTCATCTTACCCTTAAAATAACACCATGCGTCAGCAGGGAGTATAGAAGATCCTCCCTGGTTAATGTTCTGGGTCATTAAAAGGCATTTGTTGTATAAAAAAAGGGGGGGGGGGGGCAGGACGAGCTAAACATTTCATCACAGTAACGCTTCTTCAAGTTGACTGCATCTGTGTGTGTGTGTGTGTGTGTGTGTGTGTGTGTGTGTGTGTGTGTTTGTGTTTGTGTGTGTGTGTGTGTGTGTGTGTGTGTGTGTGTGTGTGTGTGTGTGTGTGTGTGTGTGTGTGTGTGTGTGTGTGTTTTTTTTGCTCCATTAGTTGGTCATATCAACTCTTCAATCAAATCTAAGAGTTAGCGTCCCTGGGGCTCATTCACTAAACCTGCTTACTGCTACAATTATATTTGATCCTTAAGTGCTCATGTGAGTCTTTCCACAAGCATCGTTCACGGTTTACCATTCTTCTTTACACACAAATCTCATCATTGCCTTCCCCATTCACTGTACTGTAGCTCGAGGACTCTGTCACATAGCATTGCTATCCAGAATTGGGGAGCAAGGGGACATTTTGGACTCATTTCTCAAAGTCGTATCAAAAATGTAAAGGTAGTCTACGTTGTTGCTACCAAGAAAGATGGCAGTAGTAAATGCAGCTTTCCCTGCACCAGCTAAGAGATACCTTACAGTATGTTCACATTCATTGAAGTGGTGGAGAGAGTCATATCAGCTGAAATGTCTGCTATGGGTGAATGACATTTAAAAAGTTTCACTTACTTTCTTACTCAGGCCTTTACATTTCCTCAGGAAAATATGCCATTGATGAAACTCTTCCATCCCTTTGGTCTTGTGCCCTCCGCTCCAGTTGTTGCCATGGCAGCCCCTGTGCCTTCATCCCCTGCTCTGTGGTTCTTCTCCAGGTGGCTCTAGCAGGGGTGTCACACCACATTCTGGGCCCTGGGTACAAGGATTCACCATGAATGTTCTTCATAGGGGGAGGGGTTAACAATTGAAAAACAGCAGATATACAAGTAGATAGATAGAAAAATCGTGAACATTTGTGCAAGTCTTTGAATATTTCAAATCCTTCTAAGGTTTTTTTGAAAACCCTATGTTTCTATGTCAGTGGTGCTAAAAACGTTTTCATGTGAAGGACCCCCAAAATGATATGTATTTGGCCACGGACCCCCATCTCAAAATATTTAGTTCCAGGGACCCCCCAGAAGCAAAACTTGAGTGACAAATGTTCGCTTAAAAACTACACATATTCAAAGATTTACACACATTTTCACGACTTTTCAAAAATATTTTTCAACAGCTAAAGTATAAAATAATTAAGGCCCCTCCACCTTGGGCCCTAGTAACGCAGTCACTTCGATCCTTCCTCAACACTGAATCTTCCTCTCTCTCTACCTCTGTATTTCAACTCTCTCTCTCTCTCTCTCTCTCTCCCACTTTCTGTGCTCCCTTGTATAAACCTCTTCATTATGTCGTTTTTCTCTTATTGCACCTGTTGTTTGTCGCAGTCTGTGTGTGTGTGTGTGTGTGTGTGTGTGTGTGTGTGTGTGTGTGTGTGTGTGTGTGTGTGTGTGTGTGTGTGTGTGTGTGTGTGTGTTTGCGAGCATGCACGCGCACACGCGTGTGTGTGTGTACCTGCATGCTTGCGTGCACATACACATACATGTGTGTGCATGCATGCATGTGTGTGTGTCCACATTTCTGTGCTGGTGATTGTCTTTCCAGTCTCAGAACAGGTGCTTGAGAGAAACACTAGTGATTAGCCTGTCTTATGGGCTCCCTAGCTGTCAGTAATAAGCTTTGCCCAGAGCCTCAGCTGGAGCCAATTCATTGTCATACCGAAAACAAGGCATCCAGGTAACACGCAACGGTGCCAACTGCTGTGCTGGGTCCCTCCACCAGTTCTCTCTCTCTAATTATTAGTGTCTGCCACTCACTTTCATGTCAGTGTTGGTTGGAGGGTGGCTACAGATAGGATGGCAATCGCCTCTTTGAAGCGTGGCCTTTGGCCCAGCCGTCTAGAGCAGACTTTTTTTTTTTTATAGCACATCTTTTTGCTATTGGGCAGAATGACGGTGTCGCACGAACGTAGCAAAAATAGCCGATCTATGCGTGTGACGCGTACAATGACATGCCCAAAATAGAGATGCCAGCTTGAAATTGGTTAAGTGTGTCTGACGGTTTTATAAATATTTAACCAATGAAAAGAGCGTGTGACTAAATATCTACGTTGGATCCATTAGAATACTTGAAAAGTAAATGTTTCAGACATACAGTATAGGCTTTCTGCCCAACAGTTTTTATAAATATGAAAAGTATGTACACTATGTCTGTACTGTATCTATTTATGCATTTATAGCTGTAAATGTCAAGGATACACAAACAAAGATTCATTATTTGTCAAATCTGTAATTGTGATATTCCAGTGAATCTCCAATCAAATGAAACAAGAATCACTTGATGAAAAGTGATTATAATTCTGTTTGTAGACATGCCATGTGGTATCTGTTTCGAGTTAAGGAGTTAAGGAATACGTGGGAAAATGTCAACTCTGTTATGTGCTTTATGTGTGTGCTGTATGTATGTATAGTGCGACGATTCGTAAGAATCAAAGCGAGTTCAGGGGGCGGTCCCAAGGGAGCGCGCGCGCGGAGGGGGGTGGGTCACTAGGTCCTGCCCCCCCCCTTACCCATAGTTCTTAGGGAAGTCAGATGGTGGGACTCAGTCTCATTGCATAGCACTGCTACTGCTACCACGCTGCTACTACACGCTGTTTCTCTGCTCATTCCACTACCGTGTTAACTGTCGATGAGGTTGGTTGAAGTGTTAGTGTTAGGTTGTGTGTTACTCACCATGTTCAGCATGTCCGCGGCGGTATCAGACGAGGAGGGAGAAGTCTTCGACGAAGCGGAAGTAGAGGAGGCGATCCCGGATACCGGTGTTCCGGCGGCTCAGCTGGGGACGGTCGTTCCCCCCACCCCCCGCAGGAGTATCAGGCTGAACCCGCAGACCCCGCAGATAAAAATAGCCGACTGGCCAGTGAACAAAATACTGGAGGTGTTGTATGCAAATGGGCTGTCTGCCCCCGCCGGGCTTGACCATGAAGGCTTGTTCCAGTTCCTGGTAGAGGCCGAACGAGCAGCTCAAGTGGAGCCACAGACATCCGGAACACCCAAAGCCAAAGCCCGGGGAAAAAGAGTGGCGAAAGTCAACAATACCGGCCCAGCAAAAAAGAAAAAGCCCGCAGAGGGCAATCCATCCAACGAAGGGGCGCCCGACAACGGCACCCCCGCAGGCACCGTGGATCCCACGGTCCTGTTAGCGCTGACGGATATCAAGAACGCCTTGTCCGGGATGAGCCAGCGCCTCGACTCGCTCGAGGCAGGAAGCGAGGCGGGCCCAAAGACCGGAGTCATGGAAGCAGCCATGCATTTGCCCTCCGACATGCACAACCTGCCACGGAAGAATCTGGGAACGGCCGTTCCCGCTCCAGCCACAGGATCAGCGTTCCTGTCCCCAGCCGCCGCCATCCCCGACGCGCTGCGCAGCCAGATCCTATCAGGTAAAGTGCCGTTTCTCTTTGCTTGCTGGTTAGTAAGGTTAGCTGTTTCTAAAAATGCGCTGCTTGCCTCGACAGGTCAGGACGTAAATCTGGTGAAGATTCTGCTCTGCGCGGCAGAGTCCTCAGCGGACCGCTTTGTGGATTGCGGGGACTTTTCAGTGATCCTTAAAGATAGCGACCCCAGGCTCTCCAGAATCTTGACCCTAGCAGAGTTCATTGTAGCATTCGGTGTCTACAGAGACACTATGTGCGAGATATACCCAGAGCGCAGAGCTGAGCTCGATGCGTATTTGTCCATAATTGCCGATATGGCGTATACTTACGGGGGAGGGCTGTTCTATGAATATCACAAAAGTTTCTCTTCCAAATCTGCAATGCATATCCAGCGTTTCAATCAGCGGATCGACTGGTCCGTCCAGGATCTAAGCTTGATAAGCCGCCATTTCTCAGCCCATCCCCCTTTGTCCTGCTCGCTGTGCAGCTCATTCAGCCACAGAACCGAGCTGTGCCCCAAGGCTCTAGCCCACGAGGCACCGACCAAGCCCACCCCAAGCGGCCAGCAGCAGGCGAGGGGCCTCGGGCTTCAGGCTCCAGCCTTTACGAGACAGGTGCCGTACGATCCCAATCGTAAAGTTCCCATTTGCATTCAATTTAATGAGAACGTATGTACCTTTCCACATTGTAAATACATGCATATTTGCAGTTGGTGCGCGGACAACCATCCCCGGTCGGTCTGTCCCAGGAGGTCTCGCCCAACGCCCAAGAGTGGGAAATAATTAAAGAGAATCACCCATCAACTCCCGTGGATGTCCCGGCTCTTACTGCTGCTCTTTCTGAACACCCAAACAGATGCTGGGTTAAATATTTGATTGTGGGGCTAATGCGGGGGTTTTTAGCAGGGCTATGCTGGCTACCAAAAACATCATTTGTGTGTCCAAACCTCAGGTCTGCGCTGGCAGAGCCCGAAGTAGTTGACGAGCTCCTAGGGAAGGAAGTTAAGAAAGGTCACTTAATCGGTCCGTTCGCTAGGTCTCTTTTTAGCCTGTTCAGAGTCAGCCCGATAGGAGTAGCGACAAGGAAATATTCGGGAAAAAAGCGCCTCATATTTGACCTGTCCGCGCCCCATAACAGCCCCACTCCTAGCATTAATAGCTTGATTCCGCTAGCGCCGTTTTCTCTTTTTTACGCATCAATAGATAACGCTATTCAAATGATCAAAAGTGCGGGGCCGGGGGCCTGGCTGGCAAAAGCGGACATAGTGGATGCATTTAAAGTGATGCCTCTCCACCCCTCGCAGTGGCACCTGTTCGGAATTCAATGGCGCTCTAAATTCTATTTTGCGGTTAAACTGACCTTCGGGTGCCGCAGCAGCCCGAGGATTTTTGACACTTTGTCAGAAGCGTTGTGCTGGGTTCTGTATAACGAGTACAAACTCCCTTTCGTTTTGCACCTGTTAGACGATTTCCTCACTATTGATTACGCGTCGGCGCCTCCGGCAAGGTGCATTTCCATTGTACGTCATGTATTCAATTCTCTAGGCGTACCATTATCCGAAGAGAAAACAGTGGGGCCGGCGACTCGCATCGAATTTTTGGGCATTATGCTTGATAGCGTGCGCATGCAGGCGGCCCTACCAGCAGAAAAATTGGTGCGCATTAGGGGACTCGTAAAGTCTTTTTTAGACAAAACACAGGCAGAAAAAAGGGAATTATTGTCTCTCTTAGGCCATTTAAATTTCGCTATGCGCATCATTCCCCAGGGCCGCTCCTTCGTTTCCCGGCTTATCGACCTGTCAAAATCAAAAAAGGAGATGAAAGACATGATAGAGTTAGACGAGGGGAGCCGCTCGGATCTTAAATTTTGGGCGCTTTTCCTAGAGCAGTGGAACGGTATTTCGTTTTTCTATAATTCAGAGATAGAATCACCAGAGTCTATGCAATTCTTCACGGACGCAGCCCTGTCCGTGGGGTTCGGGGGTTATTGCAACGGGGAGTGGTTTGCCAGCAGGTGGCCAAAGGAATTTAATGACTTACCTTCTGTATGTAAATCTACTGCTTTGTATGAGATTTATCCGATAGTAGCGGCAGCATCTCTCTGGGGAGGCGAGTGGGCTCGCAAACGGATATGCGTCCTGTGTGATAATGAAGCAACGGTGCAGGTCATTAACAAGGGCCGCTCGTCGATTGCTATGATTAATAAATTTGTAAGACGCCTTACCTGGCTATGCCTCCAGGGTAATTTCATTATTCAGGCAGTCTTTATTCCGGGGAAAGAAAACAGCATTGCTGATGCGCTGTCCCGCTTTAAATTCCAGGAGTTCCGCACGCTGTGCCCAGGAGCGGCGGAGCTCGGCTGGCAAGTTCCAGCTTTCTCGGAGCTGGTACTGGATTAGGCCAGGAAAGGCCTCTGGCCTACCTCATGGATGCTGCCGCGAAGTACATGAGGAAAGGGCTGGCGCCCAGTACAATTAAAGCATATGATTCTGCATGGTGGTTCTTTCGTTCTTTTTGTGCCAGGTTCACATGTCCCCCCCTCCCACTTAATATTCCCCTGATCTGCGCATTTATTGTACACTCGTATGAGTCTAGGAAATTACAGGCCCCTTCTATCAAGGCGCTCATTTCGGGCGTGCAATTCCACCTGCGTTGCCTCGAACCTACCGTCCCAAGCATTTTAAGTAACCCGGCCATCCAGCTCCTGCTCAGCGGTCTCAAAAAAGATCAAGCACAAGGCAATGACCGCAGATTACCCATTACTATCACGGTGTTGCACGGGATGGTGGGGAAGTTAAGGGGAGGCATGTATTCTCAGTATGATAATCTCTTGCTAGAAGCAGTGCTTCTAATGGCTTTCTATGCTTTTCTTAGGTGCGGGGAATACACAGCAAACTCACTGGCTTTTGATCCAACTAGGGATCTCTGTTTTTCTGATCTATCTATGCAGCCCACGCATTATACCATTCTGCTAAAGCATTCAAAAAATGATAAATTTAGTGAAGGCACCCCAGTCGTGGTAGCAAGAACTAACACTGTGTTTTGTCCTTTCACCTCCATGCTCAAATACCTGGCGGTCCGCCCGATGTCTTCGCTGAATGAGCCCCTGTTTCGCACGGACGGCGGACGCCCAATGACGCGCGCCTGGTTCAGCACCAAACTGAGAGAGATTTGCCAAAGCTGCGGCCTCTCACCGTTACTCCACACTCCTCACTCCCTAAGGATTGGAGCGGCTACTACGGCAGCGTTGTTGGTGCCCTCGGCTACCCTTAAATCGCTGGGCAGATGGTCATCGGCGGCCTACGTGCGCTACATCAGATTCTGCAAACCTGAAATCCTGCACGCACAGAGACTGATGAGCAATCACGGGGCCCAGCTGGAGTAATCAAGACGGCAATCGAACAGACTCTCTCCGATCAGCTGTGAGGTCGCGGCGTCATCGATAGGGCGTGGGCTGTTATCTATACAGGATTGGCATTATTGATAGGTGTGTTCGTCTGTTTATGCATCGCTGCGAGTTATAAATTCTATCATGCAAAAGCTAGGTGGTTGCTGGGGTGTTAGTTAGGTAGGATGTGAAGCTGTATGACGCTGTAGTTATATGAATTAAAGGTTTCATCGCTGCTTTTGGTTCTGCTGTCTATATATATATACGTCCATTTTGCTGCTTCCGTTTTCTCTAGGGTGTTTAGTATGGCTTCAGTCAGATTGCAGTATATAGTTATAGTCAGCAGTACCACCTTTCCTCACCGTTGGGTTCGGTCTGCAGATGCTAACATTCTTAATTATTAAATTATTTTAGCAGTACTTATAGCGTTTTGGCAAGCTGCCAATATCATTGCTTAATATTTTGCTTAGTAATATTGGCTAGCACTGGCATGGGATTCTGAGATTTTGGCGTGCTTTGGGGGTTTGTAGTTTTGGGGGGTATCGGGCCAGGGCTCGCTGTAATTAGATTATGCCCTCGATGCTCATGGTAACATGAGGATCGTGGGTTCAGCGAGCCATGGCCCGAGGCAGAACCCCATGCCAAACCATGCTAACTTAGGCTATAGATTCTATGCTGTCTTATAGTAGAGCTAAGGTAGACTGCCAATACTATGCGCTTAGATATAGGCTTAGATTCTATGCTGTCGCTATAGTAGGGTGCTCAATATGCCATGTTGTGTGATGCTTGCTTTCTGCTTCATTCTGGTCAATAAAGTATATCTTAACCCAAGTGATCGTCTCCTGAAATAGTGCGACGATTCGTAAGAATCAAAGCGAGTTCAGGGGGCGGTCCCAAGGGAGCGCGCGCGCGGAGGGGGGTGGGTCACTAGGTCCTGCCCCCCCCCTTACCCATAGTTCTTAGGGAAGTCAGATGGTGGGACTCAGTCTCATTGCATAGCACTGCCCCGCCACCACCCCAGCGCCACCTTCAGGTTCTGCCTTAGATCCCCCTCGGGGGGTATCGGGCCAGGGCTCGCTGTAATTAGATTATGCCCTCGATGCTCATGGTAACATGAGGATCGTGGGTTCAGCGAGCCATGGCCCGAGGCAGAACCCCATGCCAAACCATGCTAACTTAGGCTATAGATTCTATGCTGTCTTATAGTAGAGCTAAGGTAGACTGCCAATACTATGCGCTTAGATATAGGCTTAGATTCTATGCTGTCGCTATAGTAGGGTGCTCAATATGCCATGTTGTGTGATGCTTGCTTTCTGCTTCATTCTGGTCAATAAAGTATATCTTAACCCAAGTGATCGTCTCCTGAACTATATATGTCTATGCATAGCTCATGCTGTTACATAAATGGCATCACAAAACCAAAGCACCTTTGGCTATGAAAGCTTGAAATGTCTGGTGAGTAAGTAATTAAGTAAGTAGCCTGGGGAAGCAGCGCTTCCTGACCCAGGCGGCCCATAGGTCTTAGGTTTCTGTAGCGTGAGGCAGCTTTATGTACAAGAACACCTCCTGGACATCACGCTAGAATGTCATGCCTCCCATCCAACCCTTGATGCTGAGTGGCAAGCAGGGAGGCATGGGTACCATTTAGTCTTTGGTATGACTCGACCGGATGTGTGTGTGTGTGTGTGTGTGTGTGTGTGTGTGCGTGTGTGTGTGTGTGTGTGTGTGTGTGTGTGTGTGTGTGTGTGTGTGTGTGTGTGTGTGTGTGTGTGTGTGTGTGTGTGTGTGTGTGTGTGTGTGTGTGTGTGTGTGTGTGTGTGTGTGTGTACACACTGTATATTGTATATACCGTAAAATGAACTTAGTGTCATTGCCCTATTGGCCAGGTATTCTCTTTAACCTCGAACGCATCCATGTCTCATTACATTTGAACCACTTTAACCATTATTTTATGCTTTAACTATTAAAAATAGCAGATATACAAGCTCACATCGTGGCACTCGGTGCCGCAAGCTTGTAGATCTGCTATTTTCTCTCATCTCAAAATATGTTGTTCTAGGGACCACCAGAAACAGAGATTTTAGTTACAAAGGTTTGTTTTGAAAAATATATATTCAAAGGTTTGACAGATCTACAAGCTCGCAGCACGACACTCGGTGCCACACTTTTAGCTTGTATATCTGCAATAGCTAAAGTATAAAATAATTCAAACAGAATCATCATCAGCTTTGTCACATCACAGGTATAGGCGTAAAGAAGTGGGTGAAATGATTGACTTCTTTTTGTACAGGCTCCATCATTTATGTATTTTTCAGAAAGGAGAAGAAGAATAGAATAGAGGGAGAAGGAGAAGCAAGGAAACAAAACAGGATAGAAACAGAAACAGGTCAAGTAATCTGCATATGCATAATGGAATATAGTAGCAGGTATGCACAGGAGGTTAAAAATAGCAGCATGACAATTTTGCATTGGATCACAAATCAAAATGTTGTCTCTAAAACGTCACATATAAAAAAAAGCTGAGTGTCAGTTAGAGCAGTGTTTCTTAACCTTTTTTCTGCATGGGTACACTTTTCATGTCCCAATAATCCATGGGCACACCAACATAATACAGGGGTGTAAATATCGTCACTGTCGGGAAGAAACCTTGTATCTCCAAGTTTCAAATGTGTACGTTTCTTCGCAAAGTAAAGCCCTGCTTCATCATACAAGGCTGTCGCACAACAGTAGTGAAAACAGAAGATCTACAAGTGCTTGTAGATCGGCTGTTTTCACTAGTTTAAATCATTTTTAAAATGCTTTCAAGCAGTTTCAAGGGGCACAGTGGTTGAGAAACACTGAGTTAGAGCAATAACCACATGGTCCTTTTGAGTTGCGAGGACCCAGGTTCAAATCCGACTACCGGGGTCTGGTCTCGCCTGTCTTCCCTCTCTCTTTGCCATCGACGTCTCACCTCTCTACACTCTCCTATCTAATAAAGTAATAGCTGTATAAAAGCGCTGAAAAGCAGGCTTTTGCAAATGTGTACATCTGTCAAGAGAGATTAGCGTCTCTCTGACATGGCATTGATACTAATCCTTCTAGTAGAGGTTTTAAGGAGCCGTGACAGGAAAGGAGATAGCATTAAGCTGCTCTGTTGGGAGCCCAGCCTCGATATATTGACAGATGTGAGTAAAATAGCTGCTATTAGCACTCAGGCACATACACACACAACGATGATACACAAGTACTCATGCGTGCACAAACATGCACGCACGTACCCGCACGCGCCCCCCTCTCCCACACACACACACGTGCGCAAATGTGTACATCTTGCGCGCACGCACACACACACACACACACACACACACACACACACACACACACACACACACACACACACACACACAAGGTGGGGTGCTCTCCATTCCGACATTGACTTCTTATTGTCGGAGTGACAACACTTCCATAGAGGTTAGGGATAGGGTTAGATTTCGGAAAGGAGACATGTCGGCATGGAGACGTGTAACCACACACAAGCACTCCAAAAACGAACACTCAAATGCACATGAACGGGCAGTAAAAGCCCTTCACTTTGCTGGTCCATTTGGGTCCAGTTTCACCCTCTCAGAGTTAAAAGAACACTGAGGATTTCACTGTGTGAGTTCACATTGACTGTATTTCTGCTGCTGTCTCTCAGATTGTTTTTTAAACAACAGCAGCTTAGAGGCTGTCTGGCTGCTCTGCACTGTGATAATGGCTTTCTATCTAAAAGCGTCCTGCTGCACAGAGACGGTCACATTGTCATCCCTTACTTGCTTTGAGCTCCACACTCTCCTCTCCACACGCAAAGCACACATACTCTCTTCTCCACATGCACAGCACACATACTCTCTTCTCCACATGCACACATACTCTCTTCTCCACATGCACACATACTCTCTTCTCCACATACACACATACTCTCCTCTCCACATGCACACATACTCTCTTCTCCACATGCACACATACTCTCTTCTCCACATGCACACATACTCTCTTCTCCACATACACATACTCTCTTCTCCACATGCACACATACTCTCTTCTCCACATACACATACTCTCTTCTCCACATGCACATACTCTCTTCTCCACATGCACACATACTCTCCTCTCCACATGCACACATACTCTCTTCTCCACATGCACACATACTCTCTTCTCCACATGCACACATACTCTCTTCTCCACATACACATACTCTCTTCTCCACATGCACACATACTCTCTTCTCCACATGCACACATACTCTCCTCTCCACATGCACACATACTCTCTTCTCCACGTGCACACATACTCTCTTCTCCACATGCACACATACTCTCTTCTCCACATGCACACATACTCTCCTCTCCACATACACATACTCTCTTCTCCACATGCACACATACTCTCTTCTCCACATGCACACATACTCTCCTCTCCACATACACATACTCTCTTCTCCACATGCACACATACTCTCTTCTCCACATGCACACATACTCTCCTCTCCACATACACATACTCTCTTCTCCACATGCACACATACTCTCTTCTCCACATGCACACATACTCTCCTCTCCACATACACATACTCTCTTCTCCACATGCACACATACTCTCTTCTCCACATACACATACTCTCTTCTCCACATGCACACATACTCTCCTCTCCACATGCACACATACTCTCTTCTCCACATGCACACATACTCTCCTCTCCACATACACATACTCTCTTCTCCACATGCACACATACTCTCCTCTCCACATACACATACTCTCTTCTCCACATGCACACATACTCTCTTCTCCACATGCACACATACTCTCCTCTCCACATACACATACTCTCTTCTCCACATGCACACATACTCTCCTCTCCACATACACATACTCTCTTCTCCACATGCACACATACTCTCTTCTCCACATGCACACATACTCTCCTCTCCACATACACATACTCTCTTCTCCACATGCACACATACTCTCTTCTCCACATGCACACATACTCTCTTCTCCACATGCACACATACTCTCTTCTCCACATGCACACATACTCTCCTCTCCACATACACATACTCTCTTCTCCACATGCACACATACTCTCTTCTCCACATGCACACATACTCTCCTCTCCACATACACATACTCTCTTCTCCACATGCACACATACTCTCTTCTCCACATGCACACATACTCTCTTCTCCACATGCACACATACTCTCTTCTCCACATGCACACATACTCTCTTCTCCACATGCACACATACTCTCTTCTCCACGTGCACACATACTCTCTTCTCCACATGCACACATACTCTCTTCTCCACGTGCACACATACTCTCTTCTCCACATGCACACATACTCTCTTCTCCACATGCACACATACTCTCTTCTCCACATGCACAGATACTCACAGCTACAGAGCAGTTTTGGGGGGCTGTTTCAGTTAGAGGAAAATGGAGAAAGAGCATGTACCCACACATTAGCAGAAATGCACATGCACACATGCATGTACACACCTAGCAGAATTGTCACTCTCACCAAGGGATCATAAGCCCCTAAGATTTGCATTTATACACACGCACGCACGCACGCACGCACGCACGCACGCACGCACGCACACACACACACACACACACACACACACACACACACACACACACACACACACACACACACACACACACACACACATGCATACACACATTTTAATTCCTTTATTGGATTACGATTAGAGACATAAATCATCAAAATCCAATAGTAATAAGGTTCAATGCAGTAGCGCAAAAGATCATGTTCACAATGTCCTTCCTTAGGCTATAGGGCAGATCAAGAAACCATTAGGCTATGGGTATACAGTAGATGGCACCGTCTTTTCCATATAATGTGACTGCCAACGATGGCAGACATAGAGCAGAACTTAGATAATTGTTTTGCTGCTTTTTTGCCAGTCCAGCCAGTTGGAGTCCACGGACACACATTTTGTGAACATGCCCCAGGCTACCAAATATCAAAATTATAATTTTACAAATATAACCACATGCAGAGATGGCATTTGCAACAATGTACATCTCTCTCCCCCCTCCATGACACTGTGACAGGGCAGAGAAGCTCTTTTAGCAACAGACTGTTACTCCCACGTTGCGAGAAGGAGCACTGTGGGAGCTCTTCTCTGCCTGCAGCAATAAGACTGTACAACTCCTCATCTGGTTAGGGTTGATCAGGCTGATTCGGATGGAGATGCTGAATTCAAGCCATTGGTCGTTTTTAATATTGTTGGTTGACTATGCTTAGATGCCGAGGCCAAGTGTCTTCAACAGGGGGTCCGGGACCCCTAAGGGGTCCTCAGAGTTACTGCAGGTGGTCCTCCAAATCTTTGTGTGATAGAAACTTTTTTTCTCCTTTTTGATATTGACCACTTGAACCCTAGTGTCCATATTCTGAGAACCTTAGCCAAAAATAACAGATCTACAAGCTCACAATGCCTCGCTGCGAGGCGTTGTGAGCTTGTAGATCTACTATTTTTGTCAAAGAAGTTTGGTGTAGAAGGGAAAAAGAGCAGGCTAAGTAGAGAGGGAAAGGTCAAGTTTATTAAGTATTGACGGTTCAAGTGGTTAAATATCTGAAAACACAAATTGACATGAATCCAAAATACACTGATGATTGTGCTGTCAAACAATGAAACTACTGTATATGGAATGTATGAAAAGGTTGTGGGGGTCCCTGTTTCATCTCTCTCTCTCAACTAAGGGGTCCTTGGCCTGAAAACATTGAAGACCCCTGGCCTAGGCTATTTTAGATGGTTTCTTTTCTTTAATTTATTATGTGTGTAACACCTTCATTTCTCCTCAGGGATGAATATAACCCTACCTACCTACCTACCTACCTACCTACCTACCTACCTACCTACCTCCTTCCCTACCTCCCTACCTTTTCTTTTAGCACTTTCTGGATGTTATTTATAACTAATTTCCATGCTGCATATCATACTGTATCTTTTAGACTCCAGATGAACTGTCAATGTGGCTAACTCTTAGTTGATAATACTCATTCAGCCCTAGTAATAAAATGATCTGCAATTCAAAAGGAGTTACAGTATGGACATCTTAATTTTAGTACTGTCCAGTGGCTTAGTTAATCTACTTTCTCTTCTAGAATGGACTTATTGTTATTGCGATGAGCTGTATTTTTCCTCATCTTGTCTTAGACTAAATTATCGTTGTGCAAGAATATTATTTATGTGGAAATATTCCCTACATACCTTTGTTATTTACCCACATCACTTTGTTATTTGGAAATATGAAATGTGGTTTAACATTGTAAATGAGCATGGCAAATATTCTATAAATGGGACTTTGGCTGACATTCTGAAGATTAAGTGGAGCCAGCAAATTGAAAATGGAAAGAAAATAGCTTGAATAAGTGAGAGATTTACATAAAAAAAAACTGTTTGCAGTCAGGTTGCCTACTTTGTAGCTGTAGCAGCAGGCAGCACTTCCCCAGGCAGAGAAAGGGAATTCCAAGTATTAAAACGTATTCATCTTGTAATTTGCCACGGTTTGTTTTTCCTAAACCATCTCCTTTCCACCTTCCTTCATCTTTTGCTCGGCATCATCCACTCCCCTTCCTCTTCCCTCCTGGTTTTCTTTGTAATCACTCCAGATGCAGAATCCCCTCCCTATTTATTTCATCCAAGAGATAAAAAAGCCTAGAATGCAGAATTATGGCAAATTCTGCAGCGGAGGCATAAACCAATATACTCTCAAAATGAGAGCAAATTAGAACTCGGGTCACAACATGACTTAGAATGTAATTAAAAATAGCATGACACGCTCAACAAAAAGAAGCAAATGAGAGCAAAGTGAAATAATATCTACATGAAAGGTTGAGTTGTACTCATTTGTACGTTGGTGTTGCGCACCAAAAATAGCCAGTACAAGCAAAACAACAGTGTGACACCTAATTTTTGTTGCGCGACTCCGGCAAATGCAACTAAGGGGCCTTTTCCACCGGCAAAGAACCGGTTCCAGAACCAGTTCTTGGAACCTTGGTTCGTTCTTGCGAACCGGCTTGCGTTTCCACCAGATTGAACCAATGATTGAACCAGAGGAACCAAGGATTTTTTGGTTCCCGTTCGGAACCAACTTTTAGGGTTCAGAACCAACTCCGGTTCTCGGTGGAAAAGCTCACCTCTGGCTCTGGTTCATCCCATAGGTGGGAGAAAGAACCAGAACCGGTTCTTTGCCGGTGGAAAAGGCCCTTAAGTGTATGCAGGCTTTTATACTCACTACTTTTTTTTGTCTTTTTTTTTGTCTGTGCAGAATGTGTACTACACCAGCTCCCAGCAGCTCCATCTAGGAGTGCTGAGTCCAACCATTGATGATGATGACAATAAGTGTCTGGTGGATGTAAACAGCCGGCCCAGACTGCTGGAGTGCAGCTATGCGGCCAACAAGCACATGAAACTCACCTGGACTTTCACTCAGGTAATGCATGCCGGAAATGCACCTATGTATGCATATCACTTACTTACATACGGTAGATAAATTGCACGGGTACAGTATTAGCACAGTTTACAGTTTAGGCATTTAGCAGACGCTTTTAATCCAAAGCGACTTACAATACGCATCACTATAATAAGAAAGATAATATATCAGTACATCAACAACAATATAACAAATGCATAGGAATATCAATCTAGAAAAACAATAACATAGGTAGACCATGCACCTAATCAGTAAAAAAAAAACATTTCTAAAACCCAAAAAATGCTAACTAGCTTCATGTATGTAAGCAACAGTAATTGTTGATCTCATACCTACTGTACATGCAGCTGCACAGCCAACAAGCACCAGAGACTCACATTAGACCCTTATTCATCTGGGACTCAAACTCATCTCAGGGCACAGCACATGTGATCTCAGCACATGTGATCTTAGGGCGCAGAACATGTGAAAGTGGGGCACACAGTACATATAGGTATTGATATGTAGAGTTCCCTTGTGCAATCTCCCTCAGGAACAGAACAGAATCATATCCCAGGCTTTATTCTTCCTACACCTGCACCTCCAACTGGTTCTGCATATTCTTTTATGTGACAGTAATTTGCCCGGTGCTTTTTGGACTGTTCAACTGCTAAATAGCCCTGCCTTCATTTGAATAGACCTCTGAACATCTCAATTTAAATTCTGTCTCTAGAACGTACGGCACCTCATCTCAAATCATTGTGATGAGGGGTGTGTGGATTAGTACAGTATTTCACTCTACCAAGTTTATTTTTGAGCGGTCTGGTCGTTTTCTGGTTTCTCGCCAAGGTCCAGTCGGTGCCGTGGCGTAATTCACATCTTTGATGTATTTATGAACATTCATGCAATAGGATTTCATAAGTTTCCATCTGCTTTGGCTGGCTAATTAGCATTCAACACGTCCACAGTCTCTGACTTTTAAAAACCGTCTGTGTTATTTTTACTCTAGTCTTCAGCCATGACATTTTGCAAAGGAGAAGCCGAGATAAGTACCGTAGATGAGGCAGGATAATTAGTATGAATAAGGCAGATTGTACATTATATGCACGCCCCTGGCAGCTCTCCTGGACGTGTATCTATTCTGTGTGTATGAGTGTGCTCAGGGGTGTCGCACCGAATTCTGGGCCCTGGGTACAAGGATTCACTGTGGGCCCCCCGTGAATGTTCTTCATAGGGGGAACTGGGAATGCATTATTACGCATTATTTTATGCTTTAACTATTGAAAAATAGCAGATCTACAAGCTCACCGAGTGCCGGGCTGTGAGCTTGTGGATCTGCTATTTTGTAAAATTGTGAAAATGTGTGCAAGTCTTTGAATATTTCAAATCAATTTCAATTTCAAAGGTTTTTTAAAACTTTGAAAAAAAAAAGTTTCTATGTCAGTAGTGGTGCTCAAACTTTTTCATGTGAAGGACCCCCAAAATGATGTATGTTGGCCACGGTCCCCCATCTCAAAATATTTAGTTCCAGGGACCCTCCAGAATCAAAATTTGAGTTACAAAAGTTCGCTTAAAAAATACATACAGATTTGCACAAATTTTCACACTTTCAAAAATAGCAGATCTACAAGCTCGCAGCGCGGCACTCGGTGCCGCGCTGAGAGCTTGTAGATCTGCTATTTTTCAATAGCTAAAGTATAAAATAATTAAGGCCCTCCACCTCGGGCCCTAGTAACTCAGTCCCACTCCCCCCCCCCCCCCCCCCCCCCCCCCACCCCCCCCCCCCCCCCCCCTTGTGACGCCCCTGAGTGTGCTTGAGTGCAAGTACAGCTCTCTCTCTCTCTCTCTCTCTCTCTCTCTCTCTCTCTCGCTCTCTCTCTCTCTCTCTCTCTCTCTCTCTCTCCTCTCTCCTCTCTCTCTCGCTCTCTCTCTCTCTCTCGCTCTCGCTCTCGCTCTCTCTCTCTCTCTCTCTCTCTCTCTCGCTCTCGCTCTCTCTCCTCTCTCTCTCTCTCTCTCTCTCTCTCTCTCTCTCTCTCTCTCTCTCTCTCTCTGTCTGCACCCTCAGAGAAGAATAGCTCTCT